>NW_026731652.1:920000-1082156 GCF_028476545.2 Physella acuta
AGTCTAGTCTAGATCTAGTAAAAAAATAAGTAGATCTCTAGACCATGATTAGTAAATCACCAAAGTCCAAATGGGACAAATGACAAAGTCATGAAGTGACACAAACCTTTTAAATTTTAAACCTTTTCCACTTTTCCTTCAGCTTTTTGCTTTCAATGTAATAATGTATGTACTAATCTAGATCTAGATCATTTTTTTAAACTAGATCTATGATCTATAATAAATAATAGATCTCTAGATCTATCTAATAAATAAACGAAGTTTTTTTTTTTTCCACCCTCTTTTTTTTTAAGACTGGGTTAGATCTAGACCTCTGTTGTGTACGTGAGGTGTGTATATTATGCCTAGTTATAGAATGGTTAGGCCTATAGTATTTATACTATAGTAATACAACCTACACGTGCTAGGCCCGTGTATCAAAAGTGCGCGTAAAAAAATCATAAACATAGGCTTAACACAGGGGTCTCCAAACTACGGCCCGCGGGCCGGATGCGGCCCGCGAAGTCCTCTCATCCGGCCCGCGGAGATATTTTTGTCCAAGGAAAAAACGTTTGTTGGTGATGGCTGAGGAACTTTGCCCAGAAAAATCAAAGACATACCTGGAAGAAACTGGCCCCCGAACTGAAATTTAATAGGTAATGCGGCCCTCGGACTGAAAAGTTTGGAGACCCCTGGCTTAACACAATAAAAACACATTTAGACCTAGTCCAGATTTATTTGCCAGATCATTTTTCTTTTTAGTTGTCAAATGAGGTAGTTCAACAGAGACTTTCGAAAACGTCTTTGGCCTAAATGACAAGAAAAGGAAAGAGGTCTTACTTAAGTTTGTGAAGATATAATCTCACTAATCTAGAATCTAGATCTAGAATCTTTTCAATACTCTAGTTATTTAGTTTGTCACTGTAAATTAATTTAAAGACTGCAATATTCAATAGAAAAAGAGAGGCATTGAGGTAAAACATGTTTTGTTTTCATTAGGTCTACACCAGATGCACTTTTAATTTGGCGCCCCCCTATATATATATATATATATATATATATATATATATATATATATATATCACAGACATAGCGAGGGCGGGGCGGGGGGTGCGGAACACACCGGGTGACATCATTTAGGGGGGTGACACCACGACGTAAACATGCTAACTATAGAGAACACATGAGACGATCCTGGCTACGCTACTGAGTGGGCCTAGTGGCCTTAAGCCCTCAACTGTATGAAAATTGCAGTAATGGGGGGGGGGGGGGGATTATGAAACAAGCAAACTAATACTCATCTCTTCAATACACTTTACTAAATTCATATTGCATTTAAAATTTGGACAAAACAATATCAATTTCCACCCCACCAGCTCCGACGGTGTAGCCACATAAATATAATAAAAATCTGTTATATAGCGTAGGCCTACTTACTAACTTACAAGTACTAGACAACTAGTCTTAAAAACTCTACCTGGAGAAATCTTACATTATGCTTTAATACAATTTGTTTGTTTATTAAGTGTTCAAAAAATTGTTCTACTCACCAATCCGATGTAAATCATTCCAGATTTCATTGGCAAAAAAGCCCCCCCCCCCCCCCCCCCCACATCTTGGAGAAGAAACACTAAGAGCAATTTTTACTGGTCCTTAACTGTTAAAAGGGTTTTCTAAGCTATTGCGCTAACACCCCCCCCCCCCCCCCCCATCTTGGAAAAATGAAGGTGAGCACTGGTCACCTAGTTAAGTGTATTCATTTTACTGTTACACAATCAAGGTGGAAAATAGTTTAAGTGGTATGTAGCTGAAGTGTATATGCCTGTATATATATATATATATATATATATATATATATATATATATATATTAGATATACACACATATTTATGTACTAAAGCAACACAAAACAAGTCAGAACGCATACTTCTATTGTTACCTTTTTATTGATGAAACTACTGTAAATATACAATTAAAATGATGACCACAACAGCTAGTTTTATGCCCAAGCTGACACTATGAGGGGTACAGTCACTTCTTGCATACATCTCTTGTGTCAATAAAAAGGTCTGAGATTTAAAGTTATCAGCTGTAGGCTGCGCATGCAGGTGCTATAAAATAATTTTAAAGGCTGTTAAAGCAAAAAAATATCATAGTTGATCATTTTGGTTACTATGGTAAACTTTAAATCACTGAAAATTTAATACTATATTGGTGGTTGGTAAAAATATACTACGTTAATCTAAAAATATCCCCAGTTGTATATTGCACAGCTAATGATTTGAAAAGAATTTTTACACAAGGAAATAATTATTAAATTACAAGATTCAACTCCAGCAAAAATATCTCAAACATTTTACCTAAAGACAGCAGAGTGTGTTCATAGGACAAAGATTTTAAATGACAACATGAATAGTATTTGCTATTTCTATGTGACTAAACCATAAATGGATCTAAATGAACATGTTCACACCAAATATTTCAATAAAATAGTTTAATTTCTTTAATAAAAAATATTTTTAGTTTTATTAAAGACACAAATTCTACCCTGTGGAACACTTTAAAGGGAATAAATAAACTTTATAGCAGTTATGCTAAAAAAAAATCTGCTAAATATCTTATTTTTTAACTCAAGCTAGTTAATTAATTAGTCACTTTAGTGAACTTTTAGCTTATTTTTAAATTCTGCTATAAATTTCTCATTGTGTCTAGCAAATAGTGTATGTTTTGACTCAAAAAAATATTAGTTTGCTATATTAAATGCCTTGATAATTTAATGGTTGCATTGATACTGCATTAGCAAACTATCTTTGTTGTAGGTAGTTGATAAAATATTGCATCAAATCTAGAGAAATGTTTTACTCTTTGAATTTCGCTAACAAAATAGGAACCCTAATTTAACTATGATAGAAGCTATAGAAGTCTGCTTGGTAAAATGGTAAAGCTTTCAAAAAGTGTGTACAAATATTAATAAACAAATAAAATATGTATCAAAATGTGAATGAATCTTACTGCACAACTCAACCTACAGGTTCTGGGGTGTCTCAAAACCTAAAGGTATCATCATTGAAGCCATGCTAATCACACCAAACATTTTTTTTTCTGTTTTTTTTTCTTCACCGCTGTGTACAATTTTTTTTACTTCTACTAAGTGATTAAAAGTACAAAGCTTCACTCACAAAACATGCTTTGACGCCTGTCATGTCTAGTCTAGCAATATTGTTCCTCTTATTAATATTACATTTTTTTTTAATTGTCAGAATAAGAATTTAAAAAATCCTATATGACCATGAACAGACTAAACTAGAAAATGGTAAATACTACACACAGAATTTGACATTGACATATTCACCTTAATTTATAAAAAATAATTTATATCCTAATTTCAAGATTATTTTTATTCTAGTTCTCATATCATTTAATCTCAAAGATAATGTTGATGACTGATGAATGCTTATTTTAAATACAAATCCGATTGAAGATAAAATGGGAAAAATTTGGAAAAAAACATAAAAGCAATGGAATGTAATAATTTTAAAGAAAGAAATGCTCGTGGATTAGGAGATGGTTTATTGTGGAATGAAAATGATTAATCTCAGTCTAAAAGAATACACAAGCCATCAACACTATTGACATTGGTAAAGAATTACTTAAAACATTCTACTGTTGATTATTATGACATCAAATAATATCACATAATGAAATATGCACAAAAGCTAAAAGATTACTGCAGTAAATTGCAACACAATCTGTAGACTTTTTATTTAAACTGAAAACAATGATTAAACTTAAACAAATGGATAATGTTAAAGCTATGGAGGGCAAATATCTTTTTAAAACTTATGGTTTATATGGTTACTGGGATCAATTAGACTAAATGGTTTTAAGCTTTAGTTCAGTTTACTTAACTAAAAATTTTGAATATCAAATATTTATAATTTTTTTTAATGTCAAAACTTCTCTACCAAAATGTATCGGTTTCATACTAAAAGCCTTTGCTTTTATAGAATCATGATAAATATTTTGGAAATATCAATCTTATGAGTAGCAAGCAAAAGAAAATTGCAATGCACAACCAGAATTCATTTTTCTTGAATAAATGTACAAGAAATAACATTTTAAATAATTAATGTACAACGAAAAAACTCAATTTGAGCAAAATAAAGCTTAAACAGGATGGGGGAAAAGAAAAGACTGTTTTAAATTGAAAACATTTTAAAGTTAATCACAGAAATGCAAACAAAAAAGTGCACATAGTTCAAGAATTAAACAACAGTATATATTCCTCAAAGTACAAATCACCCATTTAAACTAACAGTGAAGTATAAATAATAATTTAAAAAAAAACATTTATTTTTTCCAAAAGGTCTATATAGACTGATTAGATATTTTTTAAAATATTGTAACAAATTTAAGAAAACACCTGACTAAAGCCAAAGAGAGTACAGAAGCTACATATGTATAGCTAAATAGTTGCATTGTTATTGACTGTCATTCATTCATACAAAAGCTGGAATGGTAAGAACTATTTCGTTTTTCTTTTTGCAAATACTTTTTTAATCAACAGCTAAAGAATTGTTTGCACAGGACAAGTATTGCTTGTTAAGCATAAAAACAAAATGAAAAGACAGTCAGCAATTATGTTTTTTGCTATCAGCTTTGTAAACTCTCAAATACTAATTCTGTTACAAATCATTATTTAAATTTACAAAGATAGCCTATAGGACTATAAAAAACTAGTACTTTAAAAACAGTTACTTTACTAATAGTAGATCAAATAACTGTATACTATTCTGAGATCATTTTTTGGATAAATATTTAATGTTTATGGTTGGTAATTACATTTAAAAAAATTAATATCTAAATTTTGAGGGGATTAGATCCCAGTAAGTAATTCCCAAGTTGTATAAAAGATGACAATGCTTTTACCTTAAAGAACATAAATAGGATGATTTAATGCTTTACAAGCAGATCTTTAAAATATTAACAATTACCTGTTTAAAATTATTTCTCCTATTCCACCATAAGAGGCATAAGCAAAGTGTTGAAACCTCACAAATTGTTTTGAAATGATATTGTTAGTAAGTAATTAATATCCTGCAATTTTTTTCTGGCTTCTGTGAGTCATAGGAAGTTACATATTTAGCATTAATAAGATTATTAAATAAAATGCTTAATTAAATGAACTGTATAAACAAAATGTAAGTTTACAAAAACAAAAATGTTAATAACCAGCAAATATTGTAAAAATTAAAGTAAATCTGATAACACAATGTGTTGATGAAGGTTAAATCAGTATCTCATGATTTAAATTAAATGAGTTTGTTTTGTTTAAATTAATCAGTGTTGATGGGATATACAAGCAGTATGCATTTGAAGTTATGTCAACAATTATTAGAACAATGTTAAAAAATTCATAAATTAGTTTTTGATCTAACATATTTTAAACAAAGAGGATACATTGTATTCTGTTTTACAAGAGAAATAACTGTTACAATAAGCCGAAAAGATGAAAAGTCCATGATGTATAAGAGTCACTTTCATTTTGGTATTGAATACAGATTTTAAAAAGTTAAGGGAAGAAAACATTTCTCTATTATTATTTATACCTATTATTTTAGCATTTCATTTATAGTTGGGAAAAAAAAAATTAACTTACAGATATTTCACTGATCATTTCATACATAAGGTAATTATTTATTTAATTAAGAAAACAAGATAACATTAGCATCCTCAATATCAATACCTTTTTCAGTTGTTGAGACTAAATTTTTCTTACTAATGTGTATGCAAATTATCAAACATTGTAAAGCCTGATGACTTCACAACAAATAAAAAATTTACAGGTAGCTAAACATACATGACCAAAACACATCTAACTACACACAAATTTGATAAATGTTGACCATACTGTATGTAACTACAACTTACACATCTAACATTAACTAACAAATCCCTGGTTTAAGTTACGTTCAAACATTCCACTTCTACACAATTGAAATAACTGGATAAAAGGTGACTAGAATCAATATGTTGGTTGCTGATAGTCAGGAGTTTCCTTTTGTTGGCTGAATGGTGGCTGCTGATAAGGGTCTCCAGTGTCACTACCAGGGAAGGAACTGTAAGGAGATGAGGCATTGGGATCCTGGTCATATCCAGAAGCAAAAGCTTCTTGAGCACCAAGACGGTATCGACGAACAGCCAGAAAAGTCAGCCCTCCCTAAAAGTTATAAAAAAAAAAAACTAACAAATTTTACATGGTTAAAAAAAAAACAATTATTCAGTAGGTTCTCCATAAACTGATGGAAACTAAATGTTACTGATGTTCATGAAAAAATGCTACGTATTGTAATTGTATCTCATTACCAAATCAGAAATAATGGCCCATCTAAAATGTGTAATAAAACACCAAAGGAGTTTAGTTTGTCTTTCAAACACTCAGAAGCAGAACATAACTGCGTTATGTAGAGAAAATGCTTACTGAACCATAAAAACTTACCCAAGTGAAGATGGAGAAAAAAGAGAAGGCAATGGCAGCTTGCACATTATCACGCCCGTGGATTTTGCTATCAGTTTTTCTCCAAGCATCAGTCAGGTAGCAGAAACCAACAAACCACAGAAATGTCCAGAGCCCTATTAGAAATTCAATTTTTTTAATGTATAAAGACACTTTACAGCTTTGGTTTCACAAAAAATTTAACTAATAAGTAATACTAATAGTTTCAATTCAAATACTAATATTTTATTAAAATTAACAACGAATTCTACCTGATATTCCTAGATCTGCCAAAACAGCATATTTCCTGTGCTGCACACTGCTTAGGTTTTCAAACAATGCATCTACAATTAAAAATCCAAGACATAGGAGAAATGCTAAGACTCCTATGCCAGTTCCATAGCCGCAAGCATTGTCGTCATTATTCATTACACAATTATGGGCAAACCATCCCCCCGAAGAAATACAGCCAAACACAACAATAGAAAATATCTGTAAGTAAAGAAAAGAAACAGGCTTGTTAGGAATTCAGTTTTCACCTTGATAGACCTGTATTATACAAGGAACTTAAATTTTCACAAACAAGGCAGTACAAGAGTAACATCTTGCTAATATTGCTTTGCCAACCATGAACCTCACCCTATGTTACTGGTAAGTAACCTTGATACCAAACTGATATTACCTTGTAGACAAACACAGAAGTATCATACAATTATGTAAAAGTATATAATGTATCTATAAAAATGGCTATGGTTATTAACTTGCTCTTCTTCTAAATAACAAACCTTTAAGTTTAAGAGTTTTCATATTTATTATGTACAAGCCGACCCGCGGCGTATCATACGGCGCTATTTAGTTTTATTTTCTACTTTACAGTAATTCATAATTTGTGAATTCGACAGCTCCACTGCTGTCACTGAAAATATTTGCTTTAAAACACTAACAGTAAGTCGTTAAGGACGAGACCCCCTCCCCCCACACCCCCCCCTCTAAGTTTAAAATCGTTTCAATCTAAATTATCTGCCCCTAATAGCCGTCACTAAACCCGGCTCTACGATTGTAAACATTTAGCGTGAACCACAGCTCACAAGACTTCCTAGAGAGGAAGAGAGGGGACTGCAAGACACGCTTACAGCTTGGTGTTTTCTAACGTCTCCAAGAAGAGAATTATATATATAGATTGTTATTTATGTAATGAATTCAGTAGCAATCATTAGGACCTTTAAAAAATAAACGTTTGTTTTGATTTTTACAATCTACTAGTCTTGGTAAAATGCACTGGTAAATAGTAAGATAGTTAAGTTTGTTATTTGTCTTCACTTTGATTTGACACTACTACTACTATTGTAAAATAAACTAGTGCACAGTTTTCAAATATAAAAATATGTTTTCAATCCATATAAACAGAACCGACCAGGAAGAAAAAAAATCAACACAGTTTAGGCCTACATACACATACAGTTCTAAAAACATTACAACTTCTTTACAGATTTGTTTTGCAACTTGTTTTATACTACATTCACTACACCTAGTCACATTCTCATTACCTTTATTCAGCACACATCATCCACAAAAAAAAATTACATTCATTAGCATTCTTTGTTGTATTAATAAACATTTCTATTCAATTCATGTCCATTATTTACTAATATTTCATCAAAAAAAAAAAGTTCTTATAATAGAAATTAGGACTATAGAAGTTAGGAATAGTCCTAACTACTATAAGATTAGCCAATCTGCAATAAAAAAAAGCTATATAATCTATATACATAAAAAGCAATGTGTGAAAATTGGTTTGGGCCTGGGAGCTCAGGAAATGGGAGATATTAGGCTAGGGAGGCCCGGGTTCAAAGGGTTAAGGCTTTCATACACCACCCCATGAGGTGTGCTAGGTGGTAGTGTAGGTAAACCTGTGCCCCGATAAATATGATCCAAGAAATATAGCGCAGGCATTGTTTAAATTGAAGTAACACATAGATGAAACCCTCTAAAAATATTTTGTCATACTTTCTTCTAACCCCGTCTAAAATTATAAAATTTAACTACAAATAAAATGTCAGCTTTTATGTTATCTTCAGACTGCTTTTCCCCCACATTCTTTCTATTTAAAATTGAAGTGTCTATTCCCAGTCGACTGGGAATAGCCGTATTAGGGCTATTCAGAGTCGTGACTTTTTTTGATAGATTTAATGTTAAAAACGCCAAAGTAAGCATGAAACTGTGTGGTTGAGGGGAAATTGTGGCTAATGTGCTGAAAGGTGCGGGTTCAAACCCATAGGATGCCTTGTCTTTTGACACTTAATTAATTTATACCCCCTATTATTAAAATTTTATTTTTTCCAATTGTTCATGAAAGAGTTACGTTTGATAATTTTTAATAGTTAGTGATGTGATTAATGGCATATCTGCAAAAAAAAAAAAAAAAGACCTTCCCCTTAGATCTTTGCTAAGAGAAAAAACAACTTGGGGAAAGTATGACTGATGGAACTGTGAATTATAGTTTATTAAAAAGGACATCCTATATCTGTATATCACCTGATATTTGTTCTATGCGAATTTTAAATGGTAAAGGACTGTTGAATAGCAATGTGAACTACTAACTAAAGTGATGCATAATTAATATTAATAATTTAAAAATTACTAGGGGCCTACAAGTATTAATTAGACTAGTAGTAGTATTACTCGCTAACTTGGAGACGTGGTCGGTTGCTAACAACAATATGGCGTCCAGACCGGACGCATGACTTCCGACAATTTTTTGGCCAAATTCCAGTGACCTTCTATGAATTACTATTAAAAATGTTTACCACGAGCAAAATGGCGGGGTTTTCACGCTATAACAACAAACTATAGGTTGCAAGGCTATATGTGCCAGAAAAGCATTTCAAAATTTGCGTTGGAAAATGAAGGCTAAATTTAAAAGTTGGTTTCATTAAAAATACTAGAACTTTTTAACTATCAACCTGAAGAGTACAAAAATGAAATGAAGTCTGTAGAACTATTAGGTTTATCAGTCTATGTAAAAAGAAATCAAATATTGCTAACCACTTTTTTATAAATGATGGCTTTTGAATGACAACCAAATTTATTTATTTATTTAAACCACGTAACCGCTATTAGGTGATCACTAGTGAGGACTATGGGTGCATGGCCACTTAAAAAGTCTAACCAGATTTGTGGCTATCTTTAGCTTCAAGCGTAAGAAGAGTTGTCTTGGAGAGGTGTGTTGTCCATGGCAGTGAGTGACAAATATTAAATTAAGTAATTTTGTTTAAAACTAACTAAAAACTTCAAAATTAGTGCCTAATGGATTAAATACGGATGTCTATCATTCAGTGGTCATGTTTAAATTTAAAATTGGGTAAATTTTAGATTTAGTGGGAAAATCTACGTAATAGGCCTATAGATTTAATTACAGCGCATAATGATAATTGATCAGTTCATCTATGACCGATGTAGCAGAGAGATATGGGCCTAAAAGCTAAACTTAACATAGGGCCTACCTAATATTTTTTTAATGAAAATGTAACAATAAAAAATAGTAGGCCTACTGCTCTATTAATCTATACTTGAGTATAGGCCTACCTCACTCCCCAGTCAAAATAGGTAGGCCTAAATGCTTTTATTATTGTGACATATTGGGAATGGCCGTATTTGGACAGTTGAGAGGTAAAACTCTGTTTTAGCATATTTTATTGAATGTGCTAGATCTATGTTCGTGTGTCAGTTAGAATTTTCATGGCAATGGGTGAAGTACGTACTCACAATTGCAAGGCAGTTAATTTTGTATTGTTACAATTATCTCCCAGGCATGATACTATAAATAAACAATAAACATTTATGAGCTTGCAATGACCCCAAAACTGAGGCCAACACAATTTCAAATGGCTATTGCCCGAGCTATGACGTATGCTGATATGTGAACTCACTGTGAACCCTCGACCGTGTTAGGATTTTTCTCCCGCTGACGATCACATGATATTTAATTGGAACAGTTCTAAAGCTTTTTATGTTTTTTTTTTACATTTTCTAATTAAAAATCACATTCATAAAAAAAGGAGATCTAGTGTTTTCCTAATGTTTTTGTGTGTTTCGGTTGTGTTTATAATAAAATATTAAAATACGCTCAACTGGGGGTGAACGTGAAGCGGGGGGGGGGGGGGGAGAATAAAATAGGCTAGCTAAAATGGAGTTTTACCCCGTTGGGCTATTCACAGTCAGCTGGGAATAACCTTGGCCACTTAAAATATATATCTAGAATCATTCTAGTTTATAGGCCTAATTGTCAATGTTTTACAAATCACAAAAAAAAAAAGTCTACACGGGACTCGATCTCTTAGAATACGGGAAATTGTCAGAATCACGGGACCAAAGTCGCAAAGCAAAAAAAAAAGGCGTAAATAAATATTGATGATGTTTACAAATGGAGGAAAAATATAGGCCCTATCGACTCAATGCAATCACGTTCAAGTACACTATGCATATCCGTACCAAGCTGACAGCTCTGAGAATAACTTGTGGTTTTTTGACATATTGAATAGGGTCAAACGGTGCCCCAGCTTTACCAGCTCCAAATGCACCTCCAGTAATGGTAGACATTTTAGTTTTCTATTTTGGATGCGCATACATGAATTGTTGACGTCATAATTATGCGGGAAATTAAAAAGAAAGCATAGTTTAACGAATGTAAAATAATATCATCAAATTTAAAAGGAAATTTTTTAAATTTAATATTTATTTAACTGTAAATATTGTATTGCAATTACAACCCCAATTTTGACATTTAGTTTTTCAGCCTTAGTAATTCCGATTTTCGTGGTAAACGTGTTTTCTTTCAGTGCTTTTTTAACTTATATTTTAGAAATCATTGTGGGTGTGCTTTTGGGCCTCTGGCTTTAGCTACTAGACCTACTGTTGTGCAATAGCCAAATTCATCAATATTACTTATTACACGTACACACAGTTATTGTGACTAATGTGTTCATAACGGGGTAGAAAAAAATAAAATGCTTAAAGAAAATTGACTGATTTTTTTAAAAGCCCATCATTTGTGTGATACCCCGATAAAAAACGACTGTTGATTTACAAATAAACCTTACTAAAATAAATTACACTTAACATTAACAATCTGACATAGGACATAGGGCAAAATCGTGTAACGCATATATATATATATATATATATATATATATATATATATATATATATATATATATATATTTATATTTATATATATACAAAACATACCTATCTTTATAATAGGCCTACGTGACTATGTATGAGGACTTATACCTCTGACTGTAGGTCTACTTCTGAAAATGACGTTAATGGTTCCGGATTATTATTCCCCATTAAAGTAATACTTTAATAGACACATGTTTACACATTAGATGTAACTATAACATCATGCATGTGGTGGGGAAACGTCGAACGAGTATAGATAGATCTTGGCCTAAAAAATAGAAGACAGTAGGCTAACGTAAAATGTTTTACTGGTGGGACCAACATATTTTTTTTTCAAATAATTAATTTAGGCCTACGGTTGATGTGGACTTTATTAAGCTTGTTTTTATGTAGCAGCAATGGAAGACTTGCATGCATTTTGTACATAGAATCTAGATTCTATATTTTGTTAGGCAAAATGGGCCTGAGTATTTTAATTTTAGATTCTTATTTTTAGTACAGTGTGACGTACTTCCTGTGATTAGTTGCACCACCAGGGCAAATTATTAGGACAGTCACCGGTCTGTTGAATATAAGAATGCGCCACGTCTGATTAAACTACTTCAATTTTCTAATACTAGATCTAGATGTAATTTGCACCTGAAAAGTGACCTTTTAATAAAAATGAGCCACACAAGCATAGATCGGTCAGAAAGTGTTGAATTAACGTGTACTGTGTGCCATGATATTTTTGAAGTGTACGCGATAGGACCATGCGACCATCCAGTTTGTTATCGCTGTTCAACAAGAATGCGAGTATTATGTGAGCAGATGGATTGTCCAATATGCAGAAGTCCAATGCCACAAGTATGTTTGACTTATGACTTTAACCTTTATTAATTAAAATCGTTTAGATCAGTTTCTAATAATAGGCTTCGTAGGCCTAAATTCTAAGAAAGCTTTCTTAATTCTAATTTTTAAAAACTAAAATGTAGGCTCAAAAGTGAAAGTGAAATTCACTTTCCTTTTTTGTGATCTAGATCTAGATTTCTAGATCTAAGATCTAGATATCTAAATCTAGACTAGATTTCTAGATTAGATCTAAATCTAGATTAGATCTGTAGGCTAATCTAGAGTAACTAACATCATATTATATATATTATATATATAGATCTAGGCCTAAATATATTAATATAACTATAGCGAACACAGTGCCTGCACGTAAACTACTGTTCATTTATTATTTATGTTTCTAATAATAATTTAAGTTTCTAATAATAGGCTTCGTAGGCCTAAATTCTAAGAAAGCTTTCTAATTTTTAAAAACTAAAATGTAGGCCCAAACTCAAAAGTGAAAGTGAAATTCACTTTCCTTTTTTGTGATCTAGATCTAGACTTCTGTTAAATCTAGAGATCTTAGATCTGTAGGCTAATCAGAATCTAGAGTAACTAACATAATATAAATATTAATATAGGCCCCTAACTATAGCGAACACAGTGCCTGCACATAAACTACTGTTCATTTATGAACACTTCCATGTCAAGCACTTTGTTTTCTCTTTCAGGTATTCTTTTTAGAATTTTATATGTTGCTTGGTTTGCTAGTTTCTATTTTTACACCACCCCTGATGAAGTGACCTAGAGTTGACTTAATGGCAAAACATAAACCAGTCAGCACTTAGCTAAAAGGTTACATTAAAATATTAAAATAGTTTAATAGTTTCTATTTATGAGTTAAGGGGTTTTTTTTTTTTTTTACTAAAACTAAAAAAAGTTAATTTTAAAAAATGGTTTTTGTTGACATTTTTGGACTCTCACATTACAACAAATGGCAACACACATTTTTTTTTATTAAATAGGAATTAAGAGTTAAAACATAAATTATAGGGCCTAGGCTAATAGAATTTATCTTGTCATCTAATTCTATAAACTAAAAACACTATGAAAACGTAAAGTAAAACATTAGCCCACTATTGAAAAGAGATAGGATGCCTGGTTGGTCTGAGAAAATGTAGACAAAAGATTTTAGCGTAAAAGGGGTTGGTGAAAATGGAATGAGTAAAAAAAAAAGGTCAAGTAGGCAGTTGCGGGTGAAAATGGAAAGTTGGGGGGGGGGGGGGATAAGACATTGTCTAAAGGCAAAGCTTAGTGATGCAGATGTGACTTTGCTGGTTAGAGGCGAGCTGAGTGAGTCACAGCATAGATTCTATTTGTAAGACAGTTATATGGGACAGGCGTTGGGCACGTGGGAAAAATGTTTTAACTATTAAATTACTGTAAAAACAATCAATAACAGTTACTAATACTAGAATGTCTCATGTAGAATGGTTTTGGAGTATTGCCATACTTTTTTTTTCTCTGTCAACTAGTTTCTGAATGAGACTGAATTGAAATCAGGACTCCCGATTTTTTGCTATGTGTGTTCATTAGAGCTGGGTGGACTCAGGGGTGTTCTACTGACTTGAACCCAGATTCGAACTCAGACTTTTGAGTTAGCAATCTAACATTTATAATTGCTGGCCTATGTTTATTTTTTGTAATCTGTCAGTTTAGTTTTGGTTTTAGTTTCTTTTAAAGTTTATATCTCTTAACTGAATAAAGTTTCCACATTTAGTTTTTTCTTCCTTACTAGATCTAAGAGCTTTGGAAAGATACATCAAATAACTTTTTAAAATTTAAATTTGCGGGCTTTCTGCAGACAATGTACCATTATATTTGATAATGCATTTATTTAAAAAAAGAAAAAAATTGCCATTTCTTTTGTAATACGGTTTTACTACGACTATTGGGTTAGTGCTGCTAGCTAATAAGCCTTTTTTTTTAGTTGTTGGCATAAAATACCATTAAATGTTCCAACTTCATTTCTACTATTTTATGTTTTACCAGATAATTAATAATTGATTTTATTTCTAATTTCAGGTTGCATTTGTTTATAACAAAGTGCCATTTAAGGATATAAACTTGAGAAATTGCATCCCAAATCGAAAATACAAAATATTCTTTGAAGATGAGAAGGTTGAGGAAAGATATCTAGTGTTACTGGAATATCGTTGTAAGCTGTGCCATGATAGAGGAGCAGACAAAACATTTGCACAGTTACAGACACACATGAGAAGAGATCATCAGTTATTTGCTTGTGACTTGTGTGTTTCACATTTAAAGGTTGGTTTAACTTTTTGCTACACAAAATAGAATCAAGTTTATTTTATTTTACATTACATCTTACCCAAATTAAAATTGAATAGGTGTGCTTTTCAGCTATTATATGGTACTGGTATGATTAATTTGTTCCCACGTTTTCTTTAACTTGCTTTCGCCTCTGTTTGTTTGTTTGTTTGTTTTTCCAATCAAATCTTGCGATCGAAATTTCGGGCACTTCCCAGTTAGCTAGCGCGCTGAAATTTTCAGGGAAGCTTTGTTTTGGATGACAATAGAATATTCCACTGTTATTATTACTAAATTGATCCATGGAAACATTTTATTGATCATTTTATACCCCTATATAATTGTACAAAAAACGTGGGGGAAAAAGGGACATAACCCAGTAACTGTAATTTGATGAAAACAAGGTTCGGTACTCTCCCTCTTTTTGCTTACTGAGTAGTTGTCACACGTTGTTTGTCTACAAACAACCAGAACGTAACAACTGGTGGCCAGTATGGGGGAGACGATATGGTCGAGTGGTTGGGCACACGATTGCTAACCCACTCGACACGGGTTCAAATCTATGTGTTCTAGTCAGTAACGTATTCACACAACGTGTTTTTTACGAGTTGTCTTTTTACGAGTTGTCTTCGTTTACCCAAAAAAAAAGTGAAAAGATAAAATCGATTGCAAGATTTCAATGCAAACAGACAAAGACTAAAAAGTAGAAAATAATAATCATTAAAAAAGTTTAAAAAAAACCCACATTTTCTGATTGAACTAAAAAGTAGAAAATAAATGCTATACATCACAATAATGCAAGCGATGACTCTACTATAAGCGATGAAAAACGTGGGGCGCCGTGATTTTCTTACAGTTTCTAATACTGTTGACTCTCTACAAGCTCCCTAATAAAAGTCAATAGTATTATCTAATCAATAGTAATATAACTTTTACTTCGGCGCCCCAGCTTTTTCATCGCTTATAGTAGAGTGATCGCTTGCATTATTGTGATGTATAGCATTTATTTTCTACTTTTTAGTTCAATCAGAAAACGTGGGTTTTTTAAAACTTTTTTAATGATTATTATGTACTGCAATGTCACAGAAGTGAATCCTGCTATCACATTTCAGGGAGTTGTAGAAACCTTGTTTAAACATACTCTTATGTTTTCAGATATTTCCTCATCAAAGGAAGTTCTATTCTCGTAAAGATTTGGCTGGTCATAGACGAGTTGGAGATGAAGATGACAAATCCTATAAAGGCCATCCTCTCTGTGAATTTTGTGATGCACGCTACAATGATAAAGATGAATTATTGAAACATTTACGAAAAGATCATTATTTTTGTCATTTTTGTGATCAACATGGATCCAACGCTTATTATGAGTAGGTTTTTAATTGCATTGTAGTTCATACATCAACCACTGAGTCATGTTATTTTAGTTTAATTCACCTCCATTCATCAAACATCACAAAAATGCAAAACTCCATAAGGCCATAATTATAATGTAAATAAACATGTTATTTCTCCTCAATTGTCTCAAAGATTTGATTTCTCTCTCTTCCCACTCTCCTCCCACTTTGTTTGACATCATTTATAAGTGAGCTCTAACTTTAAAAGAACCCCCAAAGCTTATGGTACACATAAAGTTTAGTCTGGAGTGTTATTAAAATACAATTATTTCTAAAATTTACGTTACAGTAAAATACAATCATTTCTAAAATTTACGTTACAATTTTTTTTTTAAAGAATTCATATATTTTTTTCAGTCAGTACTCTGATTTAGTAAAGCACTTTGGTGATTCTCACCATTTATGCACAGAGGGGGATTGTGCAAATCAATCAACACGTTTCACCCACGCCTTTGCCTCAGACATAGATCTAAAGGCCCACAAGGCACAAGTACACAACAAGAACCTATCTAAAGCCCAGTCAAGGGAAGCAAGAACTATTGAGCTGGATTTCCAGCTCCCACCAAGGAGGCAAGGAAACAACAGGGGAGGTAAGGTTACTACTGTTTACTGAAACAAAAACTTTTTTTCATCTTTAAAAAAGATATTTACTAATTTAAGATTTCCTTGTTTCAATATTTGAAATAATTCTTATAGGTGATGAATTTGATGGTTCTTCTCAAAATAGTCGAGGCAATAATGACAGATTTAACAGAAGGTATGAGTCAAAGCTTAATAGTAAACTAGCTTAGCTCAGTATTATTTTAGTAGTAGGTTGTTTTTAATTAATTTCTATTCAACTTTGTATACAATTGTGGGGTGAAATAAACTTTGTATGACTGTATTCACTAGGAAGTTACTTTTAAAATCCCTGCCTACCAATACATAATTTGTCTACAGCTGCACTTTAAATGTTTAATAAGCCAGTTTGTTACCATAACTCTTTTTTTCCCCCCCAGACGTGACCGTGAATATGATGAAGACTTGCACCGAGCCTTAGAAGCATCTAAAGAATTGGCTAACTCTGCACAAAGCCACCCTCCAGTAGAGGAGCGTGTCCCAGATCCCATCCATGATTTCCCCTCCCTTAATGGCAAAGCTGTTCCTGTTCACGCATCATTTCCCCAAAACAACTTCAGCAAAGCAAGAACTCACGAAGAAGAGTTCCCAAGCCTGTCATCAAAAAGTTTTTCTTCAAATGATTCTAAAAAGCAAGGCCATCTTCCTGTTAAGCAGTATTCATCCTTAGTGAACCCAGTGGCTGAAGTCAAACAACCAGCTCCAGTTCAAGTAAAAAAAGAATCTAAACCTGTTTCTCTGGGATCTGTCAGCAAAGCCCCACGAGAAAGGTGGTCTTCAGCAGCCCCTAAAAATACAGAGGATGAGTATCCAGCACTGGGAGATAGTGTGTCCACTAATGGGTTGTCATCCTTGACCAACTCTGCCAACTGGGTGAAAAAATCTCAGCCCGCCAGCAAAGTGCAAGTTGTGGCTCCCAGCAGCCAGGCCGTGGTCAACCATCACAAGAAGTCACCAGCTCTGACCAAGGCCATCACTGATGAGAATGAGTTCCCTTCCCTGGATGCTGGCAAGCAGAAGAGGAATGTGTTTGGGAATTCTTTGATTGACAGGTCCAAGCAGTACAATAAAAATGACAGTGAGCAAAAACCTGCAGTCAAGCCAAAGTCTGAAAAGTATGCCGACAGCATGTTTGAGTTACCAGACAGCTATTATAAGTCATATGAGGACTCAGTGCAAAAAGCTGAAACTACAAAAGTTGAAGAGGTGTACAGGAAGCCTGCTGATACCATTGAACCTGCTAACAACAATGATTTTCCTGGGCTGCCTACTCGCAGTACTAAAGTTGAAGTGGTGAATGACAAAAAGAAGAAGAAGAAAAATAAAAAAGAAGCAAAGCCCGCAAGTCAACAGGCAGCTAAAGTTGTGTCAAATACCAATGCATCATTGAATGACATAGCTTTGGCTCTAGTGACAAAGGACACAGAAGAAGCACCAAAAATTGTTGCTAAAGTCTCAAGCAAGCCACCTAAACCAACAGACTGGTTTGACAATCCACCTGTTGAAGTAGCCCCAGAGCCAAAGACTGCACCTGAGAAGAAAATTGAAAAGAAGCCAAAAGAGCCCATATCAATTCCCCCTCTGAATGACATAGATAATTTCCCTTCTCTACACACCATGTCCACCTCTGTCCAGCCACCCAAACCTCCCCCGGGTTTCTCACCTGAACCCCAGTCTCCATTGACCCCCATCTCAGCTCCACCCGGCTTCAAGCTAGCTCCATCTATAACAACACCCCCACCACCTGGCTTCAAGTCTAACTTTGTTTACATCCAACCTCCTGACTTCAAGGAACGGAATCTCAAGTTAATTGAAGTCATTCGGGGAGCTTTATCTGAAATCCCTGAAGGCTTTGAGAATTTCAGAGCCTTTTCTGGACAATTCCGGCAAGGGACTATAGATGCAAGCGAGTACTACTATAGTTGTCAGCTTCTGATGGGGGATAAAAGCTTTGTGCAGATCTTCCCAGAGTTGCTGGCCCTGCTCCCTGACATCAAGAAACAAAGTGAGCTCTGGGAGGTCCACCAGGCAGCCGTGGTCAAGTCCAGGCTACTGAAAGCCTCGGCCAGTGAGAGCCAGATGTCCCAGTGCTACATCTGTGGTCAGACTTTGCTTGTACAGGACAGTCTTGACCACCAGAAGCAACACACCAGCTACAGTGACTTCCCCATCCTGTCTGGCAGCTGCTCCAACTTGGGGATACACATTAAAGGCTGACCTATGCTCTCTTTAGGGTGGTAATAACAGTATAGCAAGTTTTTAAAATAACTTGTTGTTTTAAATGACCAGTACAGTCAGTCTGAGTTTTAGACTTGGCTGAATGAAAAAAACTAGTGCAAGAAGTTTCTAGCCAAGGTGGACATTGTACTGTTTGTTCAGTATTTGTTACTCTACTGCTTTAGTTTTTGCTTGCAGTAAATGGTTTTAAATGATTGTTATACATTATTCTTCCCATAACAATAGTCAAAACTAGTTCACTACTTTTATGTTATACTTGTAAATATCAGTTGATTACCTGTGTGTTGAACTTACCCATGTATAATAGTGTAATTAGGTACTTATTAGGCATAATTATTAACACAATCTTTATTATAATTTATCATAATTGGTCCATTCAGCATGTAGACCATTTTATATGATTGGTGGTTGTTGTTTTGTTTTTTTTTAAATTCTATATAATAAATTTATCACAAAAAATAAATGCTGTTTATTTTAATGATATAGCATTTTATTTATCAGTTTGAATATTTAAATAAAATGGAGCTTATTTGATTTTTAACATTTTGGATATTGGATACACTGTTTTTACTTTTGCTTCAAATTTGAAGATTTAGCTACCATATAACTTCATAGCTATCATTTGGAAGCAACATAACTATGTTGTGATCATTTATTTGTGTTATTGCTCTGCTGAAAGAATTATAGAAATGTTATGGAAGTCTGCAGGCTACCAATTCATTAATATTTTGATCAGCTTAAGGACTTTCACATTTTTCTAGAAACATTTTTAATGTTAATGTTTGATTGGTTTTGAAAATAATTGTATTTTTGTTTTGTTTAAATGAACAACTATATATTAAGCATGCCACCAACAGCCATTTTGATGGTCTTTTGTGTACAATTCACTATGTGTACATATTCCTTTAAATTCTAAAGTGTTACTGTTAAATGGAATGCTTGTATTATGCTGTATAACTCATATATTAAGAATATTAGACCTTTGTTATCAAGGTATAAATTAATCATATGTGGATTTTTATAAAGCTTCTGATAAGGGGCTGTTTATTTCCTCCGTATTTTGTGATCCAAGATGTATATAATTCTTTATTTCTTATTTGTGTCAAATATTTATTAAAACAATAACAAAGGTTATTGCATCAATTTGAGACAACCTTCATTGTTGTTAAATTTACTAATCAGAAAATCTCTTTTTTTTATTTTTTTTTTATTTTGTTCGCAGTTAGTATTTGTTTATGGCTTCAGTGTTTGAAGTTTTAAAATATCAATAGAAATAATTTTCAGTGGTGTTCTAAATGTTACTATAATCTCCAAGTTTATTTTTTAAAAAAAAGAATCCATAAAGAAATTTTTTTTAAATGGTTTTGTTGTTTGCACAAGAGCATCAAATTTAGCAATAAAAGTAACATGATTAAATATGTTTTTAGTCTGTTAAAAGTTTTTTTTCCCTGGTTAAGTCTATGTTTAGTTTCTACCGTAATTTTTTAACATCTCCCTGTTGGAACGTCCCGCAGCCGTGATATCGGTAGCGAAAAACGCGGTATTTTGAAGAAATTAGAAAGCTTGGGCGGGGGGATCTTATATAGTGTATATACTTTCCCTGGGCATTCTTCTATAGAAAACCAGCAAATTGCAATCTATTCTAGGCATTCACTATCCTTAGGCCCATTCCTTAGAAGGTTTAGGTTTGCATAGTATTTATTTGGGGGGGGGGGGGGGGGGGGGGGATTACAGCCTATCAAATGTTCGTCGTTAGAAAAAGAGGATTTGTGAAATGAATAGAAAAGTAGCCTTAAACGCAAAAGATTATTTCAAGTTCGCTGCATTTGCAAATTTCACAACATTAATTTTATTAAAAAACCCATTGTCTTAATTTTTTAAACTGCAGCTATACATAAAAGCAAATTTGACGCGATTTTTATCCATGCCAAACTAAATAAACCGGGAGTGATCTCCCCTAAACTTTCTGGAATATTCTTATATAAATTAAAACAACAGGGGATGGCAACTCGAGATAAAGACATTGTTTTTAATCCATTTTAAATACTTAAAGTTTTAAAAATAGAATAAAATCTCGTAGACAAAAGAATTGCACACCAAGTGAACGCCAAACAAAATTTGCATAATAGTGCGGAATATTATTAGTGCTTTATAAATTCACGTGCGTTTTTTTTTTTTTTTTGAGAAATCGGAAATAGCGTACATTACTACTTCCGGTCAACGGAAATTTCAAAATTTGACAGAAGGCAGAGAATTAGATCTTTTACTTACATATAAAATTTCGTTTATCTATAGTATAGATAAAATTGATCTATAGATAGAGAAATAGTACTCAAAAAAATTAGTTCTGTTGAAAAATTCAAAGTAAAAAAGTTACACTTCCGGTTATCGGAAATCGCTCTAAAGTTTATACGGATTTTGATAAAACACTTATATATAACGGTACTCAAGTTATCGTGTTTACAGACACATACACATACGGACAAGATTGCATAACTATGTTTTTCCGACTCAGGGAGCTGTAAATCGTCAAGATTTGCAAAAATCTCGATTATTTTTTTTCACGATTACAAGACTTTCTCTATACTTCGGATATACGAGAAAGTAAAAACGAATGGATGTTTATTATTTTAATTCTCCTTAATACTATTCGAGGGGGAACCGACCTCTACCTGGAATGCGAAAACAATATTGTGAAACTGCTGAATCACGTAGAGACATTTTGAAGCCCATTCATATCCTATTTTGGCCAGTTTTTCATTTTGATCGCTCTAGCTGACGCTATGTCCAATGTAACAAGATATGTGAGTAGCTTCCCTTGTCTGGAGTTAACAAGTATTGATTCAAATCTAACCCGTGATCAATGATCCTACAATAATCACATTCTGTGCCCTTTCACTAACAGCATTAATCCATAGCGAACTGCTGCTATTTCATTGGACGTACTCAACGTTAACAACTACAGAGCCGTTATCTTATGTGCCCCGCATTTCTAGCTAGAGAACTACTAAAATATATCACGGACCACATACAGATAGCTAGAGAACCACTGATATGGACCTCAAATTTACAGCTAGAGAACCATGAGAACCACTGATATGGACGATATATTTACAGCTAGAAAACTGATATTGACTATATATTGACAACTGCAGAACTACTGATATGAACCACATACTCATATCGATAGCAAGAGAACCCCTAATATGGAGCTCACCTTGCCAACAAAGAACCTCACATTAACAGCTAGAGAACCACTTTTATCAGTGATATGTAGCTCACATTGACAGTCAGAGAACTACTGATATGGACTTTATACCAACCAGAGTTTCTTCCAGGCACCTCTTCGGGGGGGGGGGGGGGGGGGCACTACCGGGGATTGTTGTCGTCGTCCCCCCCCCCCCCCCGAAAATATCAACACCTCCGGAGAAAAAAAAGTCTGGAAGAAACACTGATACCAACAGCTAAAGAACCACTTTTATCAGTGCTATGGCCCTCACATTGTCAGCCAGAGAACTACTGATATAGACTATATATCAACAGCTAGAGAACCACTGAAACGGACTATGTATCAACAGCTAGAGAACCACTGAAATGGACTATATATCAACAGCTAGAGAACCACTGATATGGACTATATATCAACAGCTAGAGAACCACTGATATCACACGGGGCGTGGGTCGGGTTACACGTAACATGATTGATCAACGCGCAGAGAGTCGATAGCTGTCATAAATTAGGGTCAGGTTTAAGCGGACAGGTATCGGATGGAATAGGCGGGCAGTGTCCGGTACCGCTGGGTACCCCCAACACAGGCGCGATTCGCGTTATATTACAGATGGAATTTAGTCCTGGAGACAACGCCGTTTTTATTCTTTAAGAATATTTTAGATGGATATTAACATGGCTTCGATATTGGTTTGTATTTAATGTTAAAGGCCTTTCTGTTTTAATTTTAGCGCTTTGTCAGTGAATCTCTGGAATGAATATTCCATTTTGATTTTTTTTAAAAAATAGGCTTTTGGGTTTATAATATATTTAATATGATAAGCCTATCATTTATAAAACTTAACTGTAGTACTAATGGTAGTAAAGTTATGTTATGTATGTTGTCTTTCTTTCACTTTTCGCATTGGGCAAATGATACGAAATTCTTAAACACTTTTATCAGCACTGCAGTAAATTTTCGATTATGGTTTATTTTACATAATAAATACAATGTTTAAAAATATGTATTATACAACAATCTCATTTGTGCACTTGACAATAAAAAAATATTTACATACTTTAGTTTAGATTATAACGAAGTAGCGAATGAATATTACAACCTCGATGTAATAGACTATTTTGTTTTGAAATGCACACACCTAACACTTATTTTTTTACTTTCTCGTATATACGAAGTATAGAGAAAGTCTTGTAATCGTCCAAAAGAAAAAAAATCGAGATTTTTGCAAATCTCGACGTTTTATGGCTCACTGAGTCGGAAAAACATAGTTTTGCAATCTTGTCCGTATGTCTTTGTGTATGTGTGTGTGTCTGTGCGTGTGTGTTTGTAAACACGATAACTTGACTACCGTTACAGCTAGGTTGATAAAGATTCATATATGAGTATTATATCGAAATCGAAATTCCGTATCAACTTTTGAGCGATTTCCGATAACCGGAAGTGGTACTTTTTCTACTTTGAATTTTTCAAAAGCCTCTAACTTGAGTACTATTTCAGATAGATAAATGAAATTTCACACGTAAGTAAAAGATCTAATTCTCTACCTTTTGTCAAATTTTGAGTATTTTCCGTTGACCAGAAGTAGTAATTTACGCTATTTCCGATTTCTCAAAAAAGTAATGTAAATTTATAAATTACTTATAATATTGGTGTGCAATTCTTTTTCTACGAGATTTTATTCTATTTAAAAAAGTTTAAGTATTTAAAATGGATTAAAAATCATGTCTATATCCCGAGTTGCCATCCTCTGTTGTTTTATTTAAGAACGAGCCGACACGCGGCGTATCATACGCCGCTATTTAGTTGTTTTATTTTCTACTTTTCATAATTCATAATTTGTGAATTCGACAGTACCACTGCTGTCACTGAAAATATTTGCTTTATAACACTATCAGTAAGTCGTTAAGGACGATAACCCCCCCCCCCCCCCCGTGAAAGCATCCCCCTCTTAGCTACCTTCCCTAAGTTTAAAATCGTTTCAAACTAAATTATCTGCCCCTAATAGCCGTCACTAAACCCAGCTCTACGAATGTAAACATTTAGCGTGAACACAGCTCACCAGACTTCCTAGAGAGGAAGAGAGGGGACTGCAAGGCGCGCTTACAGCTTGTTTTCTAACGTCTCCCAGAAGAGAATTATATTATAGATATTCGATAAAGTTTAGGGGAGATCACTCCCGGTTTATTTAAAAACATATATGTTCATTGGCGCCTGTATTTCTAGTTGCTGTTCTCTAGCTGTTTACAGGTATTCGGTATTCCGCTGGTTTTTTGACGTAGAGGCTACTTATAGAGGACATCATTTCAAAAAGCTGCAAAATGTATAGAAGAAACATGCTTTTTGCCAGTTCAATTAATGATAAGAGTTAATCCACCTATATTAATAACTTACAATAGATGAACGTCTTTGCTATTAACTGTGCACACTTTAGAACTATCACCCGAGGGGGGGGGGGGGGGGAGTGTAACAGTGTAACACCAACTACAAATTTACAGAGGAGAAAAAAAGTGTTTTGTTGAGTATTTTTAATGACTGATAAGTCAATCAATGACCGGGGAGGGTGTGACACCAATGGGTTTGTGTCTAGGGTCTCCTTTCTTATGTAGACGATTTACACATTTTGTAATCTCGACAGTGTAATAGACTACAGTTAAAAGGCATGTATCATTTTTCAACAACACTACTTGAGGATATAACAACTGTTCCGAACGTGTAATAATGTTTAACTAACATAATGAGTTGGGATAATGTCATATTAATGATTGTTATAAAATTATACGTACCGTTTCGTGGTTCTTTGTTTATAACGATGGTCTTAGATGTGTTACCTGCCTCAGCCTCCCCGAGGACCCCCCCCCCCACAAACTTCCTACTACCCCCTCCCTGAATCTCCGGGGGTAACAACCCTTACCTCCTTTAAATCTCTCTCACTGAATACAAGAGGATAATACATACCTATAATATCTGTAATAATCTGATCGATAACATGAAACAAAGACATAACAAAAAATCCCTAAGCAAAATACGGTAAGTTAATCATTACAAAGGTTAGATAATTAATTACCTACAGCGTCGTGGTAGAACATACTCCACCCAGCGGGTAAGGGGGGGGGGGAGACACAGAAAACTAGTAGACCCTTTCATTATAATGTCTATACAGGCATCTCTAAGACAATATGTGTACATCTGTACCACGTGACAGAACCTCACCAACATGGGGGCATAGACGTGAACTGACCCATCTAGCCAGGACATTTTGTAAGGGGGGATAATGGGTGGATACCTCCTTACATCGTGGTGACAGAGTTGCCTAGTTGTATCTTTTTTTCTTGCCTTTTAGACGGCCTAATAGTTGTCGCAGTATTATCTAATTGTGAATTTCTTACAGAAGTCCTCTAAGTTATCTTACCGTTTATACTGCCCAAATCTCAATGCGAATCTTAACACACGTTTTCGATGAATAGCTTGGTGGTATTGGATGTTAAAACGTGTGCCACCCCATCCCTTTTATTGAGAACCTTTGTATGCCTAACCTTAAGAAAAGTATTAAAGGTTTAGTTTTCTGACAGCCGGGCCTTATCTTGAAAATGTCAGAATATCATTTTTAAAGTGACAGAGTTTATCTCATTACCAAACAGTAGTCAGAGAACACGAGTGGAGCATTTCTCTCCCCTTCCCTTTTGCGGTTGTTTCGTTTTTTTGTGTACACAAACATCGATTTGATTGACGTCAAGTTCGAGCAGACAATCAGCTATCGCTAGCAGTTTAAAAATTCATCGAGTGGTAAAAATTGATAAAGTTAAAATGCTGGAAGGAACACAATGTCCATTATGAAAGCTATAACTATTTTGTTTCTACGATAGCGTTTATTACATTTCATTTTTTTATTTAAAAAACCTCTCCACTAGACCACGCTGAAAGCATTTTTTCTTGTTGTGAATGTATAGTCTTTTATTGTCTGACGGGTAAAAGTAAGTGTGGCTTTTCCTGTTTCTATGGCCGCAAGACTGTTACAAACTGTTATAAATATTGTGATTGATCTTTCAGTCTTGCAACAAATGTGATCAACCTTCACTATTACAATGCATGTTTTCACTCTTCACTCCTACAAAAACTGTATTCAATCTTCACCCTTACAAAAACTGTATTCAATCTTCACCCTTACAAAAACTGAGTTCAATCATCACTACTATCACAAACACGTCGTGTATCCACTAGTGCCACCATGTACACCGTGTATGTACTAGAACAGACACGTGATACCCGGCAAACAAGACGGGGTGTGGTGGAGCAGTAGAGCGTGCTAGGGTTGAACTGTGAACTTTGTTAAGAAAACATTCACCCACCCATTCACATGTCCAACATGACCCCGGGAAAGTAAAGGCGGGTGTGGGCAGGGGTTTAACCGACAGTATAGTTGTATACCAGCTGGTCATTATGCCACGTGAATTCTATCACATTCATCCCACGAACCATTAGATCACAACAGTACCTTGCTTTTTTATATATCACATTCGTCATATTTTAACATCTTTTATTTTCTGTGAACGTAAACATTCGTCCTGTTTCTCTGTTCCAACTGCTCCCTGTCCTGTCCATTCTTCCATTCACATAAACCAATCATACTTTTAACTGCCCCTGTCCATTCTTCCATTCACATAAACCAATCATACTTTTAACTGCCCCTGTCCATTCTTCCATTCACATAAACCAATCATACTTTTAACTGCCCCTGTCCATTCCTCCATTCACATAAACATAAACCAATCATACTTTTAACTGCCCCTGTCCATTCTTCCATTCACATAAACCAATCATACTTTTAACTGCCCCTGTCCATTCTTCCATTCACATAAACCAATCATACTTTTAACAGCCCCTGTCCATTCTTCCATTCACATAAACCAATCATACTTTTAACTGCCCCTGTCCATTCTTCCATTCACATAAACCAATCATACTTTTAACTGCCCCTGTCCATTCTTCCATTCACATAAACCAATCATACTGTTAACTGCCCCTGTCCTGCCCAATCTTCCATGTTACCGTGACTGGCAAATGAAAAGCCCGAGAGAAACTTCTAAGACTTGTCAGGAGATCGATATATTTTATCTGCTATTGATCTGCGATCAGACACCGCTGCGAGAAATGAAATTAACAACGTTCAAGTGGGCGCACAACACTACCTTTATCTTTAATAGCTTTAAAAAACCACTTTGATACAGCAGCAAAATAAAAAAAAAAAACAGCTCTTGTAAAATATTGATTAATTTTTACAGCTGTTTTTTTTTTTCCAATTGCGTTTGTTTTGTTTTTGTAAACGAAGACACAATTTATTAATGAACGATTAAATCAGTTTAATAATATTTCATCGATTGAAGTGGCAGGTTAAATAAAGGTGAATCATCGATTCGGTCGTGATTTTGAATAGGATCGGGTACCCAGTAAAGGTCTGAGCCTCCCCCGAATCTTCAGAATAAATACGCCCGTATAAAATCAATGCCAAGGGACAGCACGCATAACGCAACGTGTCAGGAACCTTAACTCGGTGTACCACGATCTCTTTGTTGGTAAAGTGTCTAGCTACCAGTGATGTTGTGACCCGTGTTTGTTTGGACCGCAGGGTTATGTTCATTGTATAACTGACCAGTGAAGGATTGTATTGTTTATCTAAGTGACGTTTTTTTTAAATTGGATACGTGTGCTGTTCACCTAAGTAACCAGTGTGTTAATTGGAGGAGTGTGCTCTTTATCTTAGTAACCAGTGTTTCGGTTGGAGGATTGTACACTTCATCTAAATATTTTTAAATAACCAGTGTGTTAATTGGAGGACTGTACTCTTTATCTAAGTAACCAGTGTTTCGATTGGAGGATTGTGTTGCTTACCAAGCAGCACACTGTGAATTTTTCCAGTTAATTTTATGTATGTATATTTTATTAAACACTGTTTTACTACAAGCTGTGGATTAATTTTGGCCCTAAGCCCTACTGTTGGGTGCTAAACAATAATACCGTTATAGCTCATGTTGACATTAGTACGGTACAAACAAATCTTTGTATTAGTTCAGTACAATTAGTATTGTTTACATGTTTTTCAGAGCAATCTAATGTTGCAACATCACAACACCCATGATTCATCAAGTGTTATACAAAAAAAGCTAATGAACTATAAGGACATAATTTGATCCATTTAACAAAAAATGCTTTAAAAGAATAATTACAAATATTAGTGCTTCACATACAATGTTTTAATTAGACTCCCCGGGAGACTGTCCATGGCACACAGAAACAATCGTTGTTGTGATGCCGTGAGCAGCAGACACACAGGGGGAGGTGGGATGCCGGGCGGTCATGTGACACCAACTCGCTGAATAATTCCATCCCCCCCCCCTTTACATCGGACTCGGCTGGTTACGTTCTAGGTGTCTGGTTTCCGTGTTCGACCGCTGTATCAGGCCCCTGTGTTAGGCCTCTGTGTTAGGCCTCTGTGTTAGGCCTCTGTGTTAGGCCCCTGGTTTAGGCCCCTGGTTTAGGCCTCTGTCTTAGGCCTCTGTGCTCGGCCTCTATGATAGGCCTCTGTTTTAGGCCTCTGTCTTAGGCCTCTGTGTTAGGCCTCTGTGTTAGGCCTCTGTGCTCGGTAAAGTTTTGACTTATACATGGACTGTATTTTACACAATTGAGATGGGCAAGGTTTATAGGGCGAGTAGATTGATTTTATTGGGCAAACAATTGGGGTTAAGTAGAAAAATAGTATGGGCTAACATTAAAAATCGTCGGGGCTAACTGGGCAAATAGTTAGGGCTACTTGGGAAAGTTTTCTAGGCCGATTGGGCAAGTAAACGGGACGTATTGAGCAGCTAACCGATGCTGAGAAAGTAGACAGACAACTATTGAAATTTGATTCATGGCATGAAAGTTCAAGTGCTTCTTCACCCCCTAACAATTAACCACAGGTGTTTGTCACGTGACCGAAACACATTTACGTTTGAGATTCGATACGGAGGGGGGGGGGTCTCTGAAAGCTGTAGCAGGTATCAAATCGACCAGGTGAGATTGATTCAAGTCTTGCCTGTATTTTTATATCGATCCGTCAATCACCAGGAAATGCCTATCAATCAGACGGATTAACCAGGCACAGCATTCAGCCCGGCACAGGTCTCTTTCATGTCCAGCGATAAACAACCCTAGCGTACCCCAGGCATGGCCTAGAAAACTATTTTGGGCGTCCCATTGATAGCGTTCTTTTAAAATTCATTCAAGGCATTAAAGTGCAGCTATTTTTCTCAGGCGAGTTTGAACAAAACTGTGTAAGATATACCGAGCTAGGCCTCGGGGTAAAAAGTAAAATTTAAAAAAGTAAAGGAGCTCCCAAAAATTAGTTTAACAATTTTTAAAAATTATTTTTGCGTTTCTTTAACAGTCCTTTAAGATTTGAAGACTAATCGAGCTGTCTGGTCTGTTTTGACCCCCCACCCCCACCCCAGGTATCCTCAGTCCCAGACAACACGTGCTAACTCTGCTCTGCAGTGACGCATATTATATCACATATTATATCAAAAACAATATGGTACACAATAACAACGGTTAATTAAAGAGAATTACCGAACTACGACCACCTTTTAAAAAATGTTTAGAAAGTGATATGAATCGTATCTCTTTTGAAAACGTGTTTCAATTCAGAATTTCAAAACTTTCCTCATCAATTTTCTAGCTAGGTAAATTTTTCATCTCTCCAATTTCCCAAAGAAATTCATCAATTTATAATGGTACACGCACCGATGATCTTCAGACGTTTTATGCTCTTCACTGACGAAGTTGAATTGTCTGTACCTAGCAACTGATGAGAAACTAGCAAGTACCTCATACAGTACAGCTACACAACAATCGATAGATAGGCACGCTAAAAACGAATGGTTTTATTTCTTTATTGCAGGAATGTCGACAATACCTGCGTGACATTTGTCTAGGTACCACTTCTCATTGTGTGTGTTGGTTATCAAAGCATCTCAAATTTCCAAAAGACATCCGGTTAAATGTGTAGTTGCTAATTAATTGGCATTAATTAAACATGAAAGTTCGTCATGGGGGACGCGGGGAGTGTTCAAAACAATGTTATCGGGGATGGGGTGGGTGGGGGTGCAAGGAGGAGCCTAAGCCACGGAGTCAACATTTTTGCTTCTTGCTAGATCGTCTTTTTCTTTTTTCTGCTTTTTCTATGTAATGGAACAACCAGTGTGTACATGCATGATCTATTTGAGTCTTGACTAACTGTTGCTGTTACCTTAGTTCCCTTCATATGCCGAGGTCAAGAAACATATTAACTCTACTTCATCAGCCCAATCGATCGCCAAGTCTAAAGAGGAATCTTTACTTTATCTTTTTTTTATCTACTGCTTACTTTTTAAATATCATTTTTCTAACTATGCGTTTCATTTTCAGTAGCTTCATAATTATTTTTTTGTTGGCGTATAATACGATTGGTTTTAACATTGTTTTGTTAGGTTCCCTGAAGTCTGCTGCTGTTGGTATTGCCTTGTATCTGAACGTGGTTTAATGTGAGTTATGAATATTGTCTAGGCTGACTTGAAATTGACTAAACTAGACACAATTTTTTTCCACTTTCAGATTCCTCACCACGTTGTCCAAAAATGGCGGAGTGACGCAAACATCTTGAGGAGTGCGTCACGATGGGGCTGAGCGTCAGCGCACAGAGACGATGAATGACTCCCTGACGGTTGAGCGTCAGGCGACATTCAACACCGACCCGCCGGAGGAGCGGTCTGGGAACGTCATCCGGCGAGGGGACATAGAGATCCCGATCGTTGACGATCTCGCGGTGGACAACTCTCACCGACCCCCGAGAGCTACATCACAGCAGAGGACAGACGCGCTCAAAGGAGCTAACGCTTTTTCATCGTCACAAGCTAAAAATAAACTACACAATGGATTAGCTGAGAAACAAGATTTTAAATCTCAATCTCCGCTTTCTTTGTCAATCAGAAATAAACTTAAGAAGAAGCCGAAAATAAAGATCCCAAGGCTGAAGTATGACTCCAGTCAACCGACTATTTTTGAAGAGACAAGCCAGGATTTTCTAGATATCGACACATCTGACTCAACAGAAAAAGGTACACTATCTCCGACAAGCACCGCTTCCAGTTCCAACGGCAAGAGAAAATCTGTTTCGTTCGATCTCACCCCAACAACGCTCGACAGGGAGCCATTGCTTTCTAAGTCACGTGACCGTCCCTTGAGAGCACCAGCCAATAGCACACCTCGTGGCTCCTCCAAACCTTCGCCGCAAACCAACACGCGTACGTCTAACGCTACACACAAGGTAGACGCCTCACACAAGAAGGAACTTCACGTTTCGCTGGAGAGTTCACGTCGTCGAAACAGCAACGAGTATAATTCTGATGACACCAACAATAAAGTTAAAGTTAAAAGAAGATTATCGAATTCTTTAGAGAACAGGTTAAACCAGAAACAGACGATAAACTCCGAGGAAAAAAGTGTTGAAGAATCGCCAGCGAGTGTTAACACGGAGTCCAACGAGAAAAACCTCAGAATTAAGGGCATCCTTCCGTCGGCTGGAACCTCGCCAAAAACAGAGGCCAAAAACATGGAGCATCAAACTTTTGAAGAAGTTCTCCAAGAGAGGAACGCACTGGCCAAGTCGGAAAAAGTCTATCACAAGAGAATCCGTCAACTGGAGGACGAGCTAAAGGCTATGGTTCAACAATGCGAGGCTCTATCTGATGAAAATAAAGAACTTCGACAAGCGCTGGAGCAGGAGAAGAAGACGGACGCAGGGGCAGCCTCACGCCTTAAGCAAATGGACAGCGTACTGTTGGAAAACGCTAAGCTAAAATCTCACAACGAAGAACTCACAAAAAACACACAAGATCTCGAAAAGCAAATAAGTTCTTTTAAAAGTAAAGAAAGTAAAAATTCAGATTTAGACTCTAAAAACAAAGAGCTCCAGACCAAAGTGTCTGAGTTACAGAAACAAAATGACGTACTTAAATCCAAGGTTAGCTCCTTGGGGGACGAAAAGCAAGTGATCGCAACTACCCTGGAGGAAAAGCGAAAAGAGCTGAACGAGCTCATGAGAGCGATGAAATCTGAGGCTTCATTGGAGACTAAACTTAAGGAATCTAACGTCAAACTCGAGAAAACTCTCGAAGAAATGGACGATGTGAAGAAAAAGTTAGAGGAAACACAAGATTTGTTGCAAGAGTCCGAAGGAAATGTGGATAAATTGAAAGACAATTTAGCACACAAAGAAAAAGAGGTTAAAAAACTAAAAGAAGAGCAGGCAAGTGAAAATAAATTAATCCTAGATTTGAAAGAAAGCCTTGATAAAAGCACGGAGGAGATAAAGAAATACAAAGAGACGAAAGCGGCTCTAAAGGCGCTTGAAAAAGAAGCCGCGACCTTGGAGACAAAAGTAAGCTCTCTCGAGGAAGAGGTGCAGAAAAGTAAGGTGGAGAAGGAAAAGTTGACCAAAGAAAAGGTGGAGATGGGTCGAGAAGTTGAGAAACTGCAGCGTGAATGTGTCAGTGGCACAGACGCAGCCGTCGAGGTGAAGAAACTGACCAAGAGGTTGGAGACTGAGAGAGAAGACCGGAGGAGGGCGGAGACTGCTCTGTCCGGCAAGCAGGAAGAGGTGCTGCATTTAGAATCGCGGTTAAGGGAAACCGAAAGTAGGATTGAAGATCTGCTCAACCGGTTAAAAACTTTAGAAGAAATAAATAACGAGCTCAAGAGCCTTGACCTTGCTGACCTAAACAGCAGTAACAAAAGTTTAAGGGAGGAGAATAAAAAACTGAAACAAATGCTGGTGGAACGAAATATTGAGTTGACTAATAAAAATTTGGAACAACGGGATAATCAGACTCAAATTTTGTTTTTAGAACGAAAGAGCAAAGGGGCGAAAGTTGGCGTGCAGACAGTTTCTGGGAGTGAGCAGTCGGAGAAACGTCCAGCTGCAGCCGTGACTAGCTCCAGCTCAGACAAACACAACCCCCGCCAACCCAGGAATCGAGCCGGCAACACCAACACGTCTCGCTTTAAGCCGGACCCGGCCAACCCGAGTAAAACGGTGAGGAGCTTTAGCCTTGACGAGCCTCTAGACGATTTGGCAGATGACGAGTACAACAAATCTGCTGTCGTTTTTCCCATCATAGACTCAAAGACCGGCGCCCAGCTTGACCACCAGAGCGGCTACTTCAGTCTCTACAGGGACAAGATGAAACGGATGAAGGACAAAAGGTACTGACCAACTCTCTCAGTTTGTCGAGGAGAAACAGTACCGGACAACTTAGTTGGTAGATGAAAAACAGTACTGAACACATTCAGTTATCAGTTAAAGGCAAAGATACTGAGTACATATATCCATGAGCGATGGACAGCAATACTTATTACATTTATCAATGAGTGAAGTGGCAAATGTACTGAGTACTTTGCTCCTTCAGTTGTGGAGCAACGGCACTGAGTGCATTTATCAATCAGTGAGGTGTGACGATATAAAGCCGCTCTGTCCTTTATAAAACTTCACGTTATTATTGGACCAAGTGCCATTCTTAAACAAGGGAGAAACAGTGCTCAAAGCAAAATTGTTCATCAATTAGTTTGCTATTTAAAAAAAAACAAAGTAGCCACCTAAATAGCATGATATAAAAATCTTCAACTCTTATTGAGTTTTTAAAACCAGACCTACATTTCTGTTGATTTAACTGAAAAACTATTTCAGCAATGTTAGCACCTAAATAACTGTGATATGTTTATAATTGTTACAGCAAATTATTTATTTGTTCAAATTTCACATATATGATTTGCACCTTGAACTTATAACGTTTATTTTAATTAACGTTTATTAAATTACTAATGTAATAACTTGTCTCTATGCATAGCCTTAAGTCAATGTAAATCAGATCATCGAAGTTAATCACTCCCAAAAAGGGACGGCGCGTCGTCGAAGGGTAGATCCTTAAGTGTCGAGTCTGTCCACCCATCTCTGATGTGTGCCTGACACACATTAGAGAAAGTAAAGGCGGCTGGCACATGCCCTCCTTTCACAGGCCGATGTCACAGAAACACAAATTGTACTTCATAAACCTCATAGACCGCCAGATCCGTAAGGTAACTCGCTAAAGACTATTTTTAAAACATGTACAAGCACGATAAGGTTCAGTTACCTCCCTAGAAAAAAAGTTAAGAAAGTTCCTTCGGGGAACAGACAATATTGTTAGCCATCAACAGTTGTAGCACTTTGGGTCTGTGCTTGCAGAATGTCTTTAGGCACATGAGGTTTTAAGCTGAATGTCTTTAGGCCATCAGGTTCGTAAACTGCATGTCTTTAGTCCCTTGGCGTTTTCAGCAGGATGTCTTTAGGCCCAAAAGTTTTTAATCTGTATGTCTTTAGGCCCATGTGGTTTTAAGCTGAATGTTTTTAGGCTCATATGGTTTTAAGCAGAATATCTTTAGGCCATTAAGGTTCTTAAACTGTATGTTTTTAGGCCCATGACGTTTTCAGCATGAGGCATAGGACGGTTACTTGGGTTGTACAAAAAAAACCCTGCAAAAGCACACACGACATACCTGTAGCATTATCACAATAACCAATACTGGGTGTCGTATTTTTAATTTTACATTAGAATGTTCTAGAAAATTTTAAAATATACATATAATTATAACTTTAAAAACTAAACTATATAACAATTTCAACAACAACTTAAAATAAAGACGATATAAGGTTAGAAATAAATGCTTGCAAATTTACCTTTTTTATACACACACACACACGCACACACACAGACACACACACACACACACACACACACACACACACATATATATATATATATATATATATATATATATATATATATATATATATATATATATATATATATATATATATATATAAATTACTGTTCAGGCTAGAATAATATCAAAAGTTGAATACAAAAAATTAATAACACAAAAATATTTAAATAAAAAAATTTAATAATTAAATCTCGTCCATATTAACGTACCTAAATACACAGTCACGGACATGGAATGATATGAATATACAATACTTAAATATGAAAATAAAAATAAATTGCAATCGCCAGTGTTTTACTTAATTTTTTTAGCGCAATTTCCATACTGACAATTGCGATTATTAATTTGTTATTTCTGGATGGATGGATGGATGGATGGATGGATGGATGGATGGATGTGTGTCCGCAGCTTTAAGTCGTATCTCCTCCTCAACGAAGCAATATCGAGGACTAGTTCCAAAAGCAAATATGTTAAGCAAGTTCTGAGGATGATTGTGGGCGAAAAAAATTCCCGGAATTCCTTCCTGGATTTCCCGGAAAAGCCAAAAAACCTCGAAAAAATGCAGTTTGTGGCCCATATCTCGGCAACCAGACAACTTAGCGACTTGAAACATTTACCAATCGATTTCTGTCATAATTTAGAACAATATTGCCGAAGAAAGTTTTCAAAAATATCCTTTCGTTCGGTCACAAAAAATTAATTAAGGAAATTGCGCTTAAATGGTCACTAGACTTTTTATTAACTTGTTTTCTTTACGAAAGGTTTGGGTGCAAATCAAAGATGGCGGTTGTAAATTGTAATCGTTAACTTTTAATGCAGCGATTTTGTTCAAATTTTCCAGATACTTTTGTCTTCAGTGACAATGCATGAATATCTATTTCATAATTTAATTAGGTGTAATTAATTAGATGTAATTTAATTAGATGTAAATTAGTCACTGAAAATTAATTAAACGGTTTCGAAACTAAGGGACATAACAAGATTAATCGATAGATTACTATATTTAATAACAGAAGGGGAGATAACTAGCTGGACACGATCACCCTAACAGTCTGGTGAATTGTGTTTAATGCCAGATATTTCCAATCGTACATCCGGGTCGAATAAGTAAAGCATATTAGGGGCAGATAATATGGTTTAAAAACGGTTTGAAACTAAGAGGAGGTATTAAAATTAAGAGCAATCCTTTGATTTATCAGCTTGCTGTTTTAAGTAAATTGTGGTCAGGGACAGCTGCTTTGATGGACAGATATCGCGACCTACTGATGGTATTTAAAGCAAATATTTTCAGTCATGTCTATTTCATACATTAGGAATCAAGTAGAGAATATAACCAAAATTTTTTTTTCATAAAAAACGTTTAAATAACAAGCTTTTATGTAATAATGCATAAAAAGGGGAAAATAAATAAAAGCTTGTAATAAAAGCTGGTAAAAACCTTTATAGCAACAAGCTGTTAAATCCACTGATAATAAGAAAATAAAACCAACTTGCTTTCTTAATGACTTTGATCGCATGTGAGATCTTTTACATATTTATTGACAAAAGCTTTTTATTAAAGAAAGCAAATTATTTAGTTATTTCCAGTCAATTTAAAAGCTAGTTGCTTTAAAAGTGTTTATAACAAGCTTTTATTTAACTCACTTCCTCTGTCTGTCGTCAGCCCGTCTAGATCGTCACGCCCGAGCAAAATTACGAGCACTTCTAACTGACATATACGGTTCGTAGTTGGTATTGGGTCAAGACATGAAGACAATGCAACATGACATTAAATATGTCTTAGTTGGTTGCCTAATTAATTTTTTAAAAACTAATTAAAGTTTTGTTCAAATTAGTAGGCTGTCTCATCAAACTATTCCGCACTTTTAGACACGCGCCATCACGTTCATTAGGTGCGCAATGGTTTTTAGCCATGCAACTCGAGTATAAATAAAACATGTAAAGTACTGAAAAAATTCATAAAAAAAACGTTTTAATAACAAGATTGTTATGTAATAATGCACTAAAAAGTAGAAAATAAATTATACACTACTATATAAATACCTTTTTAGTGCATTATTAGATAAAAGCCTGTTATTAAAATATTTCTTATGAAATTTTTTATAATTGTTTTTAAAAATTCTCCCATGCTTCTGAAAAAATGTACACGCGATTATAACATAGGAATATTTAACTTAGTGAACCATTGTTTAAATCTCCCTTTTTAGCAGAGAAAATGTCTTTATATTTATTACATGGGGATATTTAACTTTGTGAACCGTTTTTAAAATTGTTCCATCTCCTGTAAAGAATGTGTATGATATAGACAACAGGGTTCAACGCTGAGTGAAGCGGAACGAAAAGTAATATCAACCAAGCGTATGAGTCAGGACCTATCACGTGCCCTCTGGCCGCCATGACACCAGCCACACCCACAGGTAACCAGCAGAGAAGATTAGAAAGGACAGTCAGACAGACGTGACTGGTTACAGTGACCTCTTGTGGGGAGATGTCAACACCTGATCGAGGAGGAAACAGAACAAATTTGAATATGAGAACTAGCCCTGTGAGGGTGAACATGCTGGTGGTGAGTCTAAATGCGATGTACGTGCTGAAGGCAAACCTCCACGCTGTGCCGTGTGTCACGTGTAGAGCCGGGTCTACACACATCGAGTTGAGTGAGTAGATCTGCCAGTTAGGGTGGAACAGTGGCACCACAGACAAGGCCACGCCCAACAGCCAGCACGTAACCACAGCTGACATGGAAGCAAACACGTGATCATCTAACTTGACTTTAAAGAACAACAGACACCGGTCCATCGTTAGCAAGAAACAAAAGATAGCAGACGTGAAATACGAGAGAGTAGCCTGGACACCTGCCACCCTACACAGGGAGCTGTCACGCCATTGTGTCACGTGTAACTCAAAGCTGTCACGATAGTGAATATCAACCCCTGCGATGACCGTTAAATAGATACTCATGATAAAATCTGAGAGATGGAGATTTAAGGACATGAAATCGCTACTTGTTTTCCAGTTAAAATTCTCATATAATAATTTTAGGACAAGAACGACAGGATTACCCATAAACCCAGAAACAGCAGCCAACCACAATACAGCACGTTTTACGGTGTCACCGATAAGATTTGCACATGACGAGATAGGATCTTCTGGTGCGAAACAATTATAAGCGGTGATTCCCGATCCTCTAAATTTATCGCAGCAAAATATAAAGCTATCAGCGTATATAGCCGAAGTGATGGTTATCTTATGTAACGTTTTCGACAACTCGGAATCTAGAGCAAGATTTGTGCGTCGTAAATCTAATATTTGGATGGTTGTATAGTTTTCTCCTTTCGTTGTAAGGGAATTTAACTTCGTATAACTAAGGTTTAGATATCGGAATGGTTCGAATGGGCTGTATATATCAATGCTGAATCTCTCTATCAAAGTAAATGATAGATCAATCCAAAATTTGCGATGTGTGTTTTTGAAAAATAAACTCTGGACAAAATGGTCGTCCACATCAGTGTGTGATATGTTTACAAAATATAGGTGTGGCATACCCGATAATAACTCGCTAAAATAATCAGGGATTGTTACATTAGAAAATGTATTTAAACTAATGTCGAGATGATTAATATGGTATTTACTAATCCACAACACAAGCATGATGGTTTTAAATGCATCCAAACTTAAACTGCAATTAGATAAATGTACTTCATAAAGTTGATCAATTCTAACCGATTGTACGACACCGAACCACGTTAAATTGAAACCCGATAAATGTAAGACTTTAGTTCTTGGATCAATTGAGTCCATCATGTTAGAGTAATCCACCAGGTCGAGATCTGTGACTGCTGTGACGCCCCATTTACAGGTAAACCCTAACGGACATTTCTCAAAACAGTTCATTTCGTCATCACCCCTGGGACAGTGTGGGTGACCGTCACACACGTGAACAGGGTGAAGCAGGATATAGGAGTTGTGACACTGGAATAAGCCGGGTCTGGAGATCTCGTTGTAGATGTCTTCGTTCTCGTCATCCCCCTGGGGACAGTCCATGGCACCGTCGTTCACCATGTAGAGAGGGATACAGTAGGAGTTGCGGCACTTGAAGAAGCCATCCATACAGACAAAGTGTTGACAGTTTTCTAAATGAGACAAATCTCTGCAGCCAATGGGTTTCTTGCTGTAGCGGCCTTTGAGATGGACACAACGTGGGGAAACTCTGCTGACCATCGACTCAGATTCAGGAAGTTCAGATATAGCTGGCTGAAATTTTTCATTTTTACAAATTGTCATCACTGCTTTCGGGAAATGCGGGATGATGCATTCGTCTTCTCTGCATACCAAATCAGGATAACAAATTTTGTGCGATGCTGATTTTAAATCTCGTGAAACATCTTTAGACCAAAGACTCGGCAAACATTTTCCATCGGGACATGTTGTTTCCATGCAGTCAATACAGTTTGTTTCGTCACTTTCACGAGGACAATCTGGTACACCATCACAGTGACCCTCTATGTTATAACAAACTTCTTTTACATCTCTGTCACACAGAATATCCTTGTTAGAATTCAATTTGCAAAAACACGGCTCTTCATCCCGGCTGTTCCGACAGTCGTATCTCCCATCACACACAAAGCTGTACGGCACTTCTTCTGATCCTTCACCACATGCAAACATTCGAATATTTTCTCGCTTTATTTTATCCAAAGTAGCCCTCTGTTTTACTACACTGACCCTATTCTCGATCTTTTTCAATGGATTTGTTGACAGGCCTAGGTCAAGTTCGCAGATGATCACTCGTGCCTGATTGGTGCTGAAAGACACCCTAACTTTTGAAATGTTGTAGATATCTCCGACGTGGACCATGGAACTGTTCAATATAAATTCTACTGCAGGGATTGATTTTTCGATCCTGCTTTCTTGTATAAACTTATATAAACCATAGAAAAATGGGAGTGTTTCCCTCCAATATAAAATTACATTTTGTTTATTATATGAATGCAACTCATCAAAGTAAAACAAGTTACGGCCTGTATGTAGCTTTGCTTTTGTTTTATTTGGAAAGTCTGACAACAATTCTATTATAAACTCAAATTCTTCCTTTGTTTCCATGACAACCAGTTGAGAATTGAGACGTGTACACATATATGACGCTGTTTTATGACTCACTAGTGACTCCGATACTGCAAGTTTATAACAGGACTGTAGGTCAGGGTTCGTCTGACTCTTGTACATGACCCAGCCAGTGTTACACTGACCACAAAGAGTCATGGACAGATACTGGTTGTCCACCAGATCGTCATCTAAAGACGTCATGACAAACAACCCGTACTTCTCAATCTCTTTGGTCAGGTCTTGAAATTCAGAAACTTGTATTATAAACGTATGAGCTACCCCATCATTTAGTTCTAGATCTATTTCAGTCTTAGTGGAATCTGCACTGTCATTAAACAGACAATACTCACAGAGAATTAGAATCGCTTGAGTTTTGTTTCTGTTCATGTCCTCGTGTGTCTGAAGATAATTCATGGAGTGGTTTAAAATTGAATCAACAAACTGAAGATTTATTTCATCTTCTGTCTTAAGACCGTCTATGATACTAATGACATCCGTGAAGCTGCTGTGATCTTGAAAGTCAATCAAAGTTTTAAAACCGTTGTCGTGTCCAGCAAGGAACAAAGCAAGCCTGAGGTTCTTGTTGTGGTCACTTGGAGAAAAAAGATTTACAATAGCCTTGAGTCTCGTCTTTTGGTGGGCGTCTACAGAACCGACATGAAACAACAGATCAAAGTTTCCAGACCTGCAGTCCTTGAGGGGGAACTTGGTCATGGAGGAAATTACTGTAATATATGACATTGCATGTTTTTATCCGTATATTCAAATTAATAACAATAAAAGCTTTAAAAAAACAGATCCTTTTTCTATTTATCTTCAAAAGTTCAAAGCCACTGACCACACCACAGCCACTTGTTTCAAATTTTGACCACCTTTATATACTTTCCTTTTCTAGCGCTGTTCAAGTTTTATAATGCTTAAAAAATTACGTACATATTTTCCATACTTACCACTCGTAACCAAACATAAACTAGCAACACGTAGCCACCACATGATAATACTTAACTCCTTTTTCAAATCAGATATTAGTTATAAGTTTGTTTTAGCACTAAGATTGCAATACACAAGCGTCAGTGCATCTATAAATTGTTTGCAGTTTACGTTGAATAATTAAACGGATGGAATTAATATGTTTAGGTCATTAAATAACCTTTAAAATATTCCTTCTTTTTTAATATTCACCTATCTGAGATTAAACGAAAAACAATCACGAAAAGCCCTCAAAACTAGCAATTATTCATAAGTTTTTCGCCCCCTTTGAAATATCAGATAAAATATACTACCACAATATGTTATTATTATAATTACTAGTCCAATTGTCACGTACTAATGAATATATCTGTCGACATTTAGTAAAACAATGTAAAATGATTGCTTCATTAAATTTAGATGGTGAAATTTCTTTCTTCACAGTGACCTTTTGGGAGATAAAGCAATCTATTGCCTTACCGTTATTAAAAACAAACTGTCTTTGTTTTATTTTTTGTTTTTTGGAATAATCGGCTGTGTAAATTATGAATCTCTTTTTAAAGACAGAAAGGTTGAAAGGATATTCTCTGTAAAAATCTGAAAGTTGACCAACACCCGGAAATCATCAGCTGTGCCAATAAGAATACGCTGTGTAAGTCGTGTACAAGGACTAAGGTTAGAAATAGTTAAAATATTTTTGTTGACGGATGCTGTGAAGTGTACGTTGTGTGCAAGGACTAAGGCTAGAAATACATAAAATAATTTTGTTGACAGGTGCTTTGACCTGTAGCAAAAGAAAGTGCTAAATATTTTCCCCGTTAGCAATCGCTGTGTTGTACCATTTTCACATCATTTAGTAGGTCTAGTGGCCTTAACTATAAGAACATTGCAGTATTAGGTCTTGTTATGAAACAAGCAATAAAAAAATATCTATTCGGTACAATGTACTTTTGTTTTGAGCTCTTAAAATTTCGACAAGAGTATCGTCTTCCGCTCCGACCCTATGCTATTTTACTGATCGGATAGCGATTTGAGAGTCGGTGATATGTATTTCTCTTTAATACAGTGATTCAGGTAAGACTTAATGCTATCAAGTAAAATTATCTGATCCCTCGCGGTGAAGTCGGGAGAATCGTAAGAATCTTTCAAAGAACTATTCGCGTCATTTCTTAACAAAACTGGCTAGTGAAAATGTACATTACGCGCTTTTACAATTGGTATATAATCTAAGTGTTAAACGATTTATCTACTCACCGTTCCGGTGTAAATCCTTCCCATTTACACCATCTCTTTTCTTATTTTTCTGTTGCACAATACGCTTTAAGACAATTTATTTCTTTTCTAAGTATTAAAAGAGTTATCTACGCATCAATCCAGTACAATTACTATCGATTTTTGTTCGCAAAAAAGCGCCCCCCCCCCATCTTAGACAAAGTTGGTAGAGCAGGTTTTAACGTAACTAGCATTTAAAAAGGTTCCACAGTCGTACACTGCGCTTTAGTGCAATTAGTTTCTTTTCTAAGTGATAAAGGTTATCTCTTTTCCTATCCAGTGTAAATCCTTGCGATTTTATTTAGCGAAAAAACGTCCCCCCCCCCACCTGCACTATCTTGATAACAGTTACTACATTTTTACGATTAAACAATCGTACAATACGCTTTAAAACAAATTGGTTTCTTTTATAAGTGGTAACGTCTATCGACTCACCAATCTAGTGTAAATTCTTCCTATTTCAGTCGCACGCAAAAGCCCCCCCCCCCCCCCCCCCCCCCCCCGCAATCTAGGGAAAGCGGAAAGCTGGAATTCGGTTTTTGCCGGTCACTGTTTCTTAAGGGTATATGTTTTACAGTAGCACAATCAAGATAGAAAACAGTTAAATCAGTATTAACAGGCTTGTAGCCATTACATTTCTTTAAAGTAGACTGATTATAATTAAATACTGCAGCATAAAATCAGCTTTTAATTTTTAGTGCAATTTCCATTCTGGAGAATTGCGATTATTAACTCGTCATTTCTGGGAATGGATGGATGGATGGATGGATGGATGTGTGTCCGCAGCTTTAAGTCGTATCTCCTCCTCAACGAAGCAATATCGAGGACTAGTTCCAAAAGAAAATATGTTAAGCAAGTTCCAAGGATGATTGTGGGCCAAAAAAATTCCGGAATTCCTTCCTGGATTTCCCGGAAAAGCCAAAAAGCCTCGAAAAAATGCAGTTTGTGGCCCATATCTCGGCAACCAGACCACTTAGCGACTTGAAACATTTACCAATCGATTTCTGCCATAATTTAGAACAATATTGCCGAAGAAAGTTTTCAAAAATATCCTTTCGTTCGGTCACAAAAAATTAATTTCTTCTAATTTGTATTGGCTAAGATTACTAAGAGTATACAACTATTTCTAGAAGAAGCGAAGCGGTGAAGTTCCAAACCAACACCGGCTGAGGCAGTCGCTAGTGAGAGGTAACGTCTACTTGTAACACGCTGCCATTGACAAGACTCGCGCACATCTCGCGAGGGGGCGGGGACTAGCTCTGCTCGTCTGTGCAAACATCTACGGGTGATTCGTTCGGTCACAAAAAATTAATTAAGGAAATTGCGCTTAAATTGTCACTAGACTTTTTATTAACTTGTTTTAAATGTATATGGCTGTGTGTATGCGTGTCTATGAACAACGATAACTTGAGTACCGTTACAGCTAGATTGATGAAATTTCATATATAAGTACAATGTATCAAACTTGTAGTTCTGTTTCAACTTTTCAGCGGTTTCCGGTAGCCGGAAGTGGAACTTAATCTACTTTAAATATTTCAAAGCATATATCTTGAGTACTGTTTAAGATAGATTAATGAAATTTCACACGTAAGTGAACGATTTAATTCTTTTCCTTCTGTCTAATTTTAAGTTATTTCCGTTGACGGGAAGTAGTAATTTACGCTATTTCCGATTTCTCAAAAAACGCATGCAAATGTATAAAGTACTAATAATATTCCACACTATTATACACATTTTGTTTGGCATTTACTTGTTGCGCAATTCTTTCCTCTAACAGATTCTATTCTATTTTTAAAAGTTTAAGTAATTAAAATGGATTAAAAATCATGTCTATATCCCGAGTTGCCATCCCCCGTATTGTTATATAAGAATGTTCGAGAAAGTTTAGGTGAGATCACTCCCGGTTCATTTTAATGATGTGTAACACATATGGTTACCAGCCAAAAGGGGGATAAAACTATGAAGTTTTTATTCATTGGGTTGCGGCCCCTGTGGGACTGCAACTGAACTGTTGACGTTTTTTTATGCTTTTGTGAGCGAAATTACCTGTGTTCCATGTCATGTGACATGTGCCTAGTCGTGTCGCACACGCAAGGCTGCTGTCTGTGGACCAAGATGTAGACCTAATGAAGGTAGTGTAGATATTTAAATTATGTTTGTTAAAGTACTTACTTATGTATTCCTGCTAGTGCTGCATGTGCACACTAGTTAGGGTGATGTATTAAATTAAGTATTTATTTTGTAGTACTACTTATTGGTACTTGTTGGCAGTACTGTGTACTGGCCGAAAACATAATTTATTGTACCCGTGTATATTGTAGCTTACACGTGGTGTTGTCCTGAATGTAACTTTTTTATTTTACATTTGTTTTAGGGCTACAGTTTCTTTTTCTATTTTGATCTTTTGATCTTTTGATCTTTTGGTCTTTTGGATTGTTTGGATCTTTTGGTCTATCTTGGCTAGTTCGTTTTGTGTTGCATCGCCGTCATGGCTCGATGCTATAAATAAACGAGTACTGGACAACAACTGTCGGTGTCGGTGTGTACTTAATCTCAGGGTCAGCCCGTCTTAACCACAACACCTCAGTGGGTAAAAGCATCCCCACTGAGTGAGGGTTACATTTGGCGCCCAACGTGGGGCTTGACTTTGAGAGGTAGGATGGAACACGGTGAGCCGACGTTTGAGAAGTTGTCGCAGGAGCTGGCCAAGTTGAGGGCTACGATGGCGGAGCTAGAACAGACAAGTGCGCAGCGGCCCGTGACGGTGGAGGTGTGCATGTCAACACACAATAGGCTGAACCTGTTCACCGGCCTTCCCCCCACTGGAGGAGGGGAGGTGAGTTTCCCGGACTGGGAAACCCAAGTGCAATGTTTGCTGCGGAACACCAGCGTTCCGAACCCGTTGCCGCGCATTTTAGGCAGCCTGAGAGGGATTGCCTATGAGCATGTAAAGCAGGCTACGAGTCCAGAGGAAGTGCTAAGCCTACTACAAAGCACTTTTGGCGACACTCGATGTGCCGATGACAGGTATCTGCAGTTCAGCCGACTCACTCCACATCCAAGAGAGTCAGCGTCAAAATTTCTCTGCCGACTGTGGTCAGAGATGACGAAGCTAAACCAGCAGCGTAGCTTTACTGAGGCCGATGCCCAGAAGAAGGTGTATCACACTTTCTGCAAGGGGGTTTCACCTCTTCTGGCGCTCGAACTTCGTGGCACATTTGGTTTCCCAGGGGAAGCCAGCCCAAAGTTGGGGGACGTCCTGAAAGCTGTTAGAAGGCTGGACGGGACGACTGAGTTTCGAGTCGAAGCCACGGCAGCAGCTAACAGGACTGTCCAGGTCGACGCAGTAACGGCAGCTGTTCGCCAAGAGACGACGCCGCCGCTGATGCTCACGGAGGAGCAACTCGACCGTCTGGCGCAGAAGGTCGACGCAGTAACGGTAGCTGGTCGCCAGGAGACTACGCCGCTGATGCTCACGGAGGAATAACTCGACCGTCTGGCGGAGAAGGTGGCAGATATCCTAGCCCGGAAACAACAGCCCTCCAGAGGAGCTTGTTACGGGTGCGGGTCCACGAAGCACTTCGTCCGCGACTGTCCGAGAAAAGCAGCTAGGCAACGGGGTCAGCAGCAGGGAAACGCCAATCCATCAGCGTCGGGGAGCGGATGCTGATGCGTGTTCTGCCGAGCTCCCAGCCCAAGTTTACGCCACCGAGATCATCACAGTGTCGAGCAACCACAGCTCAGGTTACCTCGCCTAACGGCTGGAGGTACGGCTGTCGGGTGTTCCGCCGTGGAGGAGGGTTGCAGCCGGAGGGTGCGCGTGAGGAGGGTAGACAGCCACACCATGAATGTCAGTCTCAGCGCGAGCAAGATCGTCGCTTGGGAGACAGACATGACACAAGCAGAGGTCGGAGACGCCGCCGGAGGAGAGGCCGACGACGTGGTGGACGCCGCCGTGGTTGGCAGCGACCCGACTATACAATGTCGAGTGCTGAACCCACTGTGGCGGAGGGGGAGCGACGGAGAGAGGTCATATCAACCAGTGAGGCAGATGAAGGTGAGGAACTGACAATCAAGGTAGTGGTCCCAACTAGACTTCGGCCGGAGGCAACGCCTTTCGTGCCAGAGGTTGTCGCCCGGGACGGACAAGACAAGGTGATGGTCAGGCCAGCCCCACATCTGGATGAGGTGAATGCGAGGGACGAGGCATCGGACGAGGATGACTCTTGGATCAACCCAGAACCACCAGTGGAGCTGCGGAGGTCAACCCGTCAACGACGACCCGTCGAGCGACTCAACCTGGCGCATCAAGTGGTGACCAGTACCTGCACTGGAGCCTCTACCGGTTTGCCGGGAATAATCTATTTAAGTTGAAAGGACTTAATGTCTGTGTACTAGTGTACTGAACTTTTTTTTTAAGTACTATTATGTATGAGTGTAAATGTAAATGTAAATGTAACATTGTACATTTATTTGTGAGGGGGGCTGTGTAACACATATGGTTACCAGCCAAAAGGGGGATAAAACTATGAAGTTTTTATTCATTGGGTTGCGGCCCCTGTGGGACTGCAACTGAACTGTTGACGTTTTTTTATGCTTTTGTGAGCGAAATTACCTGTGTTCCATGTCATGTGACATGTGCCTAGTCGTGTCGCACACGCAAGGCTGCTGTCTGTGGACCAAGATGTAGACCTAATGAAGGTAGTGTAGATATTTAAATTATGTTTGTTAAAGTACTTACTTATGTATTCCTGCTAGTGCTGCATGTGCACACTAGTTAGGGTGATGTATTAAATTAAGTATTTATTTTGTAGTACTACTTATTGGTACTTGTTGGCAGTACTGTGTACTGGCCGAAAACATAATTTATTGTACCCGTGTATATTGGAGCTTACACGTGGTGTTGTCCTGAATGTAACTTTTTTATTTTACATTTGTTTTAGGGCTACAGTTTCTTTTTCTATTTTGATCTTTTGATCTTTTGATCTTTTGGTCTTTTGGATTGTTTGGATCTTTTGGTCTATCTTGGCTAGTTCGTTTTGTGTTGCATCGCCGTCATGGCTCGATGCTATAAATAAACGAGTACTGGACAACAACTGTCGGTGTCGGTGTGTACTTAATCTCAGGGTCAGCCCGTCTTAACCACAACACCTCAGTGGGTAAAAGCATCCCCACTGAGTGAGGGTTACAGATGTTCAATCATTTATCACAATTCGGCTGCTGTTTGTAACGCTAAAATCAAATAATTGTATTGACATAAGCGATCGCTGGTCCGGACTGTGTTATTTTAGGGAGCGTCGGCTTTATATAAACAATGTCTGGGTAGGAGGTGAAGACAGATGGTATTTATAACTTAGTCCATGCATTTAATTTATTTTGTAAAAAAAAAATGAAGCTTGTAATGCAAACATTAAACTTTAGTTTTTATAGTGAAAACCAACAATTGAGCAGTAAATTTAGCCTGACTGCAGTGTGGTGTGTTGTCATGTGATGAATCATGTGTATGGTGTGAGATGAGTGACTGATTTTTGGATCGTGAGTAGTGTGTTTACTTACTGAAGTCGAATTATTATTGTAAACCATGCCTTTCAAGTTTACAAATATTTACTAAAACACTACACCCACATTTATAAAAACGCAGTTATTTAAAATTCTCAAGAAGAAAATAAAAATATATCTTAGAACATTCTTCCGCTCACCATCAATCTCCACCTACATTTCCAAATTTCTAGCATCACTGTGATATGACAAGATAATGGATGGGATGATAACTACTATATTCATTTATATTACTAAATACAAAATAATTATCTATATGTTATGTAATATAATGTTTGCTTACTTATGTAGTAAATTAGAATATTTTGGAATATCTATCTAAAACTCAAGTTTGTTTACATGTTTGAATATTTTTTTTGTTTGTCCGTTTGGTTACTGGAGAGAATCTGCACTATGTGTAGAGCTGTAAAATAGTATTCAGATAGAGAACAATTTTCTCTTTAAACAGACTGTTAATCACAAATTAATTTAAAGACGTTAATTAATTTATTGATTAATTCATTGGTAGATTAACTACATTAATTATAAATGTTCAGAACAATGACTTTACTTATAGTGAATAGTGACGTCACCTGATTTATTTACTTTTTACAACAATAATGGCGGCTTCCATACAAGATTTTGTTGCTAATTCAAAAGTAAGTATAACGCATTATATAGCTAATGTTCTGTCGGCTATAGCTATAACGATACGTCTGTTTGCTATTTTTTATTATGTTCAAACACTTATATCAATTTTCAACAGTCCTTTTCATTTAAGTATACAATAAATTTCTCTAGATCTAGAACCTAAAGATCAGCTGTCGAAGGGAGTTATTTATAGATCTAGAATCTAGGTCAAACAATAATTAATGCATAACAAACAAATGCATAATATGCCACAGCATAATTAAAATACAAAACAATGATGTCAAAGTCCTTTTGACCTTTAAAATCATAGGTCTAACTTATCTGGGACTTTGATTGTACTGTTTGACCTTCTCAGTTGCTTTTGATTTGGTGACTCAAGATTCTGACCATCTGGATTCTCTAGCTCAGGAAGTCTAGGATCTAAATCATTAATTCCAGAATTTACATTTTCTGACTCTAGAGTACTTGGTTCACTCATATCAACAGAACTTGGTTGTGGAACAAACTGAGTTGTGTGAACTGTTCAGATTTGGTGGGATTGATAGATTCACACTTATTATCTGCACAAGTTATTTTTAACTGGTCTGCATGTCTACGGACAATAAGTCCATCATTTGTTTTTACTTTATAAGACACAGGTCCTGTACATTGAACAATTTGACCTGGCATCCATTTTTCCCCTCTCCCATAATTTCTCAGATACACATTATCATTAACACCAAATTCTCTTTCAATGGATGTTTTGTCATGATTTAATTTTTGTGTATGTTGATGTTGGGAAACAGACCTTTGAACAGTTGGATGTAGTAGGTCAAGATAAGTTTTAATTTTCCTACCACATAACAATTCGCAATTGTGCAACACCTGTTGTTATATGAGGAGTTGTGCGGTATTTGGCTAAGAACCTGTTTACTCTTTCTCTGAGAGAAAATTTGTTACCGGTACTCATTTTTACCATAGCGGTTTTGAATATGCCTACCGCTCTTTCAGCCAAACCATTCCCAGCAGGGTGATAGGGTGATGTGGTTATATGCTCAATACCATTTGCTACACAAAACAGTTTAAACTCATGAGCAGTGAAACTAGGACCATTATCTGAAACAATTTGATCTGGTAATCCATGAGTTGAAAATATTTCCTTAAGTTCTATAATGGTATCATTTGCAGTGATTGTGTTCATGATTTTAACTTCTAACCATTTAGAATGTGAATCAATAATAATTAAGAACATTTTGTTCATGAAGGGTCCTGCGAAATCTATATGTATACGTTTCCATGGTTTGATTGGCCAGTCCCAGTTTTGCAAAGGTGCTGTAGCTGGTTGATTTGAATGTTGTGCACAGCTTGAACAAAGCTTTACATATTTTTCAATATCAGCATCCATATGTGGCCACCAGAACCACGATCGTGCAAGACTTTTCATTTTGGAAGAACCAAGATGAGTATCATGTAAAGTTCTTAAAACTTCTTTTTGTAACATTTTGGGGATAATAACTCTTGACCCCCATAGTACACATCCATCTTCTAGACTTAACTCCATTTTTCTTATTTTATATGGCCTTAAGTCATCATTCACAGACTCTTCAGGCCAACCATTCTTACAGTACTCATATACTTTTATTAAGCACTCATCTTTTTGTGTTTCTCTTTTAACATCATTCACATTTATATTGGAGTTATCCATGATAGTGAAAAGAACAAATACATCTTCTGGTACATAACTAAGGCTTTGGTTTTTTAAAGGTAATCGACTAAGACTATCTGCACTATTCTCAGATCCAGGTTTGTATTTCAATTCATAATTGTATGCAGTTAGTGTGATAGCCCATCTTTAAATTCTTTCGAGGCATGCTCTGGCAGGGGTTTGTTTTCCCCAAACAAACCTAGCAATGGTTTATGATCTGTAAAGATGGTGAACTCCCTACCAAACAGAAACTTGTGAAATTTCTTAACACCAAATATGATGCCTAAGCCTTCCCCATCTAACTGAGAATAATTTTTCTCAGCCTGGTTCAAAGATCTACTGGCAAAAGCAATGGGTCTGTCACCCTTTTCATCTATGTGGGATAAGACTGCTCCTACACCATCTGGTGAAGCATCACATGTTAAGATAAGTCTTTTCCCTGGGTCATAGTGAGTTAGTAAGGTGTCAGAAGACAAAGCTTCTTTTGCTGCATTAAAAGCAGCATCTTGTTGTTTACCCCAGTTCCAAGTTGCATTTTTCTGCAGCAGCTTGAACAATGGTGATAGTTTACCAGACAGATTCCCTATGAACTTTGCATAGTAATTTATCAAGCCCAACAAAGCTCTTAGCTGTTGGGTATTTTCAGGTTTGGTCGCTTCTTTAATGGCTTTTGTTTTCTCAGGTTGAGGTCTGATGCCTTGCTTGCTTAAAATATAACCAAGAAAAATAATATCTGTCAGCATGAATTGACATTTATCTTTGTTTATCTTTAAACCTTTTTCACCAACTATTTTCAAGACTTTATCAAGTGTTTTAAGATGTTCAGTGTCATTCTTACCAGTTATGTACACATTGTCAAAGTAAACACAAACATTTGGAATATCCTTAAAAATACTGTCCATGACAGCTTGGAAAATTCCAGGGCTAGATGATATACCAAAACATAGTCTTTCATATTGGTAGAGTCCTTTATGTGTGTTTATTGTCGTATAGACTTTTGAATCTGGATGCAGTTCTAGTTGAGTGTAAGCATGACTAAAGTCCAATTCAGTGAATTTGTCTCCTCCTGCTAAATTCAAAGAAATTTCTTCAATGTTAGGAATAGGGTACCTATTTAGCTCTATTTGCTTATTCAGTGTAGCTTTATAGTCTCCACAAATTCTTACAGAACCATCCTTCTTTAACACTGGCACAATGGGCGTTGCCCAATCGGAATAGTCTACCTTCTTTATGATGCCATTAGATTCCAATCTACTTAGCTCATTTTCAATTTTATCCCTCATTGCATAAGGTGGAACTCTAGCTTTGCAGTATCTTGGATTTGTGTCTTTAATGCTTATCTTCACTGTCCTATCATTTAGTAATCCTGAATTACCAAAGACACCTTCATTTTCAGATATAACTTTATCTATTGAAGTAAAACTAGGTTCTCTTGCTTTGTTCACTGAAAATATACTCTCCCAGTCTAACTTAAGATCAACTAACCAGTTCCAACCTAGTAATGGTGGTCCATTTCCTTCAACCACAAGAAGAGGAAGTTTAACACTTTGACCATTATAGCTTACATGAACCATACACTATCCTATCACCGGAACATTGTCACCTGTGTATGTTGTTAGGCACTTGTGACATGGTTGTAGAGGCACTGATCCTCCTGTGACAGCGTCAAAGTCCTTCTTTGTGAGGACGGTTAGAGATGCTCCAGTGTCAAGTTGGAAGATGATGCTCTTACCGTTGATAAAAACTGGTACGTTGATGGGAGCATGACTTGTTGATTTCACAGAGAACAGGTTGAAATCCGGCTGCAAATCAGTTTGAGCATTTTCACAGGTAGAGTGGTTCATTGGTTGGGTTAGGTTGTCTTGGTGAGAGTTAACATAGTGCTGCCTTTGGTTGCGGTACTGTCTTGACTGGCTAGATTTAGCAACAGACGAAGACTTTGCAAAGCAGGCCTTGGCAATGTGACCTTGCTTACTGCACTTATAACAAGTTGCTGATTGAACTTGCATCGATGAGATGCATGGGGACCGTTGCATCGATGACATTTTTGATAATTATTACTAGATTTAGATCTAGGATTTGAACGTGCAGGCTGTTTAGCATAAGTTGAAATGCTCTGATGGGGTTGGTGTTTGTTGACTAACCTGCTGTTTACTGCATGGATCCCTGAGGGCGTTAGAAATCTGACCGCCTCGGATGACTGCTGGTATGAAGTTGCAAGTTGTATTGTTTTTTCCAATGTTAGATCTGACTCGAGAAACAACTTTCTTTGAACATCAGGGCTGTTTACACCTATCACAAACTTTTCACACAGTCTGTCGGACAGAGTGTCCCCGAATTCACAGAATTCACTTAGATGACGTAAAGCAGCAACATATTCTGATATTGATTCGTTTGGTTGACGAGTCCTACCGTCAAATCTGGCTCTACACAGGAACTTGGGTGGTGCGGGCGCATGGTGGTCTGTTAGCAGTTTGCTCAGCTCGTTAAAGCTTTTGGTAGTTAGACTAGCTGGTGCGCATAAGTCCTTTAATAGCCTAAATTGTTGAGGCCCTATGACTGTTAACAAAACAGCTCTCTTTTTGGCTTCTATCGTCACGTCGTTAGCAACAAGGTAAAAGCTCAACCTATCTAGATAATCATGAATTGTTTCATCATTCGAATCAAATTCTTTTATTTGGCCATACAGCGCCATTATCCTAGAAATACTTAGCCAATATGCTCTAGCAAGCTTCTTTGTAAGTAAGCATGTGCTCTTTTTCTGCGGATGATTTATCCTCGTCGCCAATTGAGGTAGATTGGAGCTGTTTCTATTATAATACACTGACGCAGAAGCCACGTTGTTTGTATAGAGATCTTTTAATCAGCCACCATGATGGAAACAGGAACAGGAAGTCACGGACAATAACATATATATTAACAAGGGACATCACTCAAAATAACATTATAAATATAAGACTAATACAAGAAGAGTGAGTTCCCTTGACTTCACAATTCTCAATAATATACAATATACATCATTGCTTTTTAGCTTCACGGATCATCTAATTCAAAGATACAAGTGATTTATCTATCTAGGTTCTAGATCTACGAGAAAACTCGACTTAACCAAACCAGTCGTAGAATCTTGATAACTCTTACTATCTAGATCTAGATAATAATGAATTTCTATATTAAAAGTTAAACGCATTATAAAGCTAATTTTCTGTCGGCTATAGCTTTAACAATACGTCCGTTTGCTATTTTTATTAGGTTCCAACGCTATTATCAATTTTCAACAGTTCTTCTAATTAGAGTATGCAATAAATTTCTCTAGATCTAGAAATCAGCTATTGAACGAAGAGAAAGTCAATCCTAGATTCAAAATAGGTCAAACCAAAATTAATTAATTGCAAATAAAAACATACAACCATAATAAGTTATTGAGTTTCTTTATTAAAGTATGTTAGACCTTTAAAGTTTGATATAAATCTTTGATTTTTAGCTTTAAGGATAATCTAATTAAAGAATACAAGGGATTTATCTAGGCCTATCTAGGTTCTAGATCTCGAAATACGGAAAGATTAAATAAGACTTAAGCCAAGCAAGTCGTAGAATTTGGATCTAGAAAACTTTATTTAAAGCTAGATAATAATGAGTTTCTAGACTAAACTATTTCAGACCTTCATTGTTTTATATAAATCTTTGTTTGTTTAGCAATAGAATTGGCTACTTTAATTTGGGATAAAATTTAATTTGAAAGAATACTAGGGCCCATTAGCGTAAATTCAGTTTCAATGGGTTTTTTTTTTAGATGTGAATGATAAGGTTGCCTATCGGTACTTAGCGGGATATAGGGCAGGTGAAGTAGAATTCCCATGTTTCTGTGTCCTCAAAATATGAAGGGATAGTGTGATCAGACCCATGCTCAGCCGAAATCGGCGTTTTTAAAAGACAACAACATCTGAGGTATGACGTATTTTTGGATCTGGGGTCTTGTTCTTTTGTGACGATAAGTGACAGACGTGATGTAATTTATGGATGACCCCCGAAACCCACAGTTACCCAGAGGATTACGGGTGGTCTATTAGGAATTAAAAGCCAAATTGCATAGAATATAATAACGTCAACATTTTTCCAACCGATTTATATTTTGCAGACGTCTTAATACTTGTGACAACCTGCAACATGTTGAATGTTAACTATTCGCTATTAGCGGGCCTGCTAGCATGTAAGTTTCTGTAACTATTTATCGGTTAATTAATTAATTAATTAAAACCATGTGGAATAAAACTTATATAACTTAATGTAACCAACACAAACATTCAACATACCACCACGCTCCACACACCAAAACACCCATATATATATATATATATATATATATATATATATATATATATATATATATATATATATATATATATATATATATATATATATATATATATATATATATATATATATATATATATATACAATATTCAATCGATTAGGCTCTTTCGCTCAGGACACCTATACTCTACAAGACTGCCGCACTAGTCACATCGACCTCATTATTTATGTTCCATATATGGACGAAATGTACAAGACAAGAACTAAATGGGTTGTGTCCAATTTTTTTCCTGCTCCACCAGACGACAAAATGAACACAAGAGTCGCTGTATTTACACACCAGCCAGACGACAAGTCTCCTGTAGAACTTGTCGGCTTTCACAGCTATCAAAACCCATCAGACCTGGAGAGTAAGATTGACAACATCCAAGGCTTTAGTGAAACGGATGGGTCTAATTTACACTTGTTTCACACAGCTTTGATTGAGTACTTCGACAAACATCAATCTAAGAACAAATCTGTTAATAAAGTGATTATCAATTTTAATGGGACCAACGGAGAGAAAGAGACTTTTTCAGAAAACAAAGCAGTATTTTATTTTTATATTGAAATTGATCCGGAAAGTCACTTATCGGATTTTTTGTGGACAGACACGACGTTTCGTATTTCAACGGGGAATGACGTTGTAAACTACAACATATTATCAGTCTCTCTGTGTGGTCAGTGCAGTCCAGGGTGGGCTCATTTCAAAAGTAAGGCGTATTCAGGCATCCATTCCTGCTATAAACTAGAAACATTCCCAGTGTTATTAAACTTTCGTGTCGCCCGCAGTAATTGTGAAGGTGTAAATTTCAAAGCTAAACTCGTTGCTCTAGAAACAGAAGAGGAGATAAAATTTCTTCAAGAAAATATACCCGCACTTATTTTAGAAAACCCAGAGCATTTGAATCTCACGTCTGCTTTGATTCACATGTCATTATGTGAAAACTGGTCTCTAGTGAGACGTGACAAAACACAAAATGGCCCAACTTTTACAACTGGAGTCGACGAACCACAAATGTCATGTGCTGTATGGAAGTTCGAAGTCGGTAAATCATCTTCAATTGAGCAGCAGAATCTTTCTTGGGTTCTTGTGGATCATAATTTAGAAATAACAAATCTCTATATGTGTGAGTTAGAGAGCAAGCACAATGTAACTATCACTGACCGTGTGCATACAAGCAAAGTGCTTCCTTTAAACCCTCGCAGTTTGTCCTCACAAAGTGAAGATACTTTTGGTTTGTTTAGATGTAGTCAAGTTAAAAATGAAATAAGCTACCTGATACCCTACTCGAATGTGTGTGACAACCACCGCCATTGCCCTAACAACAAAGATGAGCGCATGTGCTCACCAATACTGAAAGACATTTGTAAAACTGGGTTTCCTTGCGGGAATAGCGGGAAGTGTGTTCTAAAGAGCAAAAGGTGTGACGGTATCTCGGATTGTCCAGACAACAGCGACGAGGAGAACTGTAGCGGCTGTATGGAGACCACTTGTACTGATGGAACTTGTCTGCCTAATTTGTGGTTCTACAACCACACGAACTACACAAATTTATATTCCAGACAGGAGAAAATGTTCCAGTGTAATATTCATCAACTGTTGGAACAAGAGTTTACAGATTGTAAGGACGATGTATGTTTTTCAGTGAATGACAGGAGGAAGGCAATTCAAAAGTGTCAAGAAATAAAAGAGTTGTACGTTGAAGACAATGACGTAGGCTTAGATGTACGATCATATAAATGGGCCTCTCGATGCGTTTATCAAAAAAGTCATTACACACGTAAAACTTTAGGCTGCACCTATTCATCTCATTTAGAGGGTTGTTGGGATTTTGTTTGCATGGAAGGCCTGTACAAATGTCCGTCGTCTTACTGTATACCGATCTTTTTATTACATGATGGATATGCCGACTGCCCATATGGAGAAGATGAAAGCAACACTTTAGAGGAGACTCTTGGAGACCCAGAACTATTTCGGAAGTGTGCTGAAAATAGAAACAAGTGCGTCATTCATTTGTCCAACATTTGTGATGGCCATCCACAGTGCCCTGACGGCGATGACGAAAGGGTTTGTTTTAAATCTTGCCCATCTGGTTTTACATGTACACATGGAGTTTCAGCAGTTACCGACCACAGTCATATTAACTTGACTGACCTGTTTCAGACACTAGACCCTGACACCAAATTCCTGTACCTTTCAGGTATAAACTTATCACAGGTGTACCTACCCCATCACGTGACTTTTACTCAGCTTTTAGAGCTTCATTTGTCTCAGTGTAGTTTAAGTAATGAAATGCTACATAAAATAATTCTAAGTCTGGGTATCAGTCTTTACACTGTTTATTTCCTTGATCTTAGTTTTAATCAGATTAACCTTGTCAATAGTCCTGCGTTTTTTCTGATGTTTAAAAATTTACATTATTTTAATATTTCTTTTACTGAAATTGAATTTTTCCAAATCTCAATGAAGTTATTTCCAAATCTAATTTCTCTTGATCTCTCATCCACTAAACTTAAATCTCTCCGAATATCTTGTTCTCGTTACGTCCCGTTTATCCACGTGAACTTAAGTTCCACTGACATCGACACTATGGCATGGCTGGACGACAAACTGACCATTGGAACTCTAGACATAAGACACACACAAATAAAATTTGATTACAAAACATTTCTAGCTTTAAAAAACTTAACTATTAACTTAGCAATTTTCGCTGATAGCTTTAAACTGTGTTGCGATTTGTTCAGCGGGCCTGGTATTCCATCCCATACTTGTCATGCTCCGAACGACGCTGTTGCTTCTTGTAGCGACCTGCTGGGTGACATTGTCAAACGAGGATTGTTGTCCAGCGTTGCTTTCTGTGGCTTTCTGGGAAATATTGTCGTCATATCATTTAGATTTATATTTGAAAGGGATAAGTTAAAACAAAGTAACATTTTATTTATAACAAATCTGAGTATCTCAGATTTTCTGATGAGTGTTTATCTGGCGATTATTGCCGGAAGTGACGTATACTACCGTGACAACTACGTGTTACACGAGGAGCAATGGCGGGCTAGTCTCCTGTGTATGTTCTCTGGGTTTCTCGCAACACTCTCGTACGAGACCTCCACCTTGTTTGTTTTGCTCATCACATTAGATCGGTACCTTCTCTTCAGAAAGCCGCTTGACCCTATAAAAATACCATTTAAAGGTTTAATGGCACTGGTTGTTGTAGTCTGGGTGGTTGGTCTTGTGTTAGCCTTGATTCCAGTCATAAAACCCGACTGGCAGATTTACTCTTCGAAAGGAATGTGTTTAGGCCTGCCAATCAACATGAAACAAGACAACGCCTGGGTCTTTTCATTTTCTGTTTTTGTTGTGCTGAGTTTTATTTTGGTTTTGTTCATCACGGCTGGACAGATCATGATCTTTAGATCTATTTCCTTATCAAGAAACTCTATCATCAATTCTTCACTACAGCGTAAACGTGAGATCACAGTGGCCCAAAATTTGTCCTTGGTTGTCATGTCCAGTGTCCTCTGCTGGTTCCCTGTGTGTGTCATGGGTCTGATGTCCGCGGCCGGACACATGTTTAGTCCGGACACTTTGGGCTGGCTGGTCGTTCTTGTCCTTCCCCTCAACTCTGCCCTCAACCCCATTCTATACACGCTGCCTGCTCTACAGCAGAGGTGGAGAGATTTAAACAGGAAAATAACCAAATATTATTAAGTCTAATTAATTTAAGTTATCTTTTTGCATTGTATTTTCCTTCCACTTGATAATTGCATATACCTTCTAAATTCAACTCATATACAAATTTAGTTTCAATTTAGTTTCCATTCGGGCATTTGTCGCATTCGGGCAAGTGTCCATTCGGGCATTTGTCGCATTCGGGCAAGTGTCCATTCGGGCATTTGTCGCATTCGGGCAAGTGTCCCTTCGGGCGTTTGTCGCATTCGGGCAAGTGTCCATTCGGGCATTTGTCGCAATCGGGCAAGTGTCCATTCGGGAAATCGGCCTTCGAGCAAACGGCATTCGGGCAAGTGTCTTTCGGGAAAACGTCCGGCTCCCAAAAAAAATACAAGTAACTTTTTATTTTGAAAAGTTTTAGCTTATTGATAGATTTGGTCTATCTTAATTAATAAGCCTTATTTATTTATTTGTGTTCACCTACGCTAGAGTACTTAGAGGAAAGTATTTGTATGCATTATTGTCTCTTCTGAAAAAAAACGTTTGCCATGACAACGGCGGTCATCTTGAAAAACTTTTGTGAAGGTCTTGAGGTTAAGAAACTAACATATAAATTGATGATTCTTTTACAAATTCTAAGCTAGTTTTTATAACATACAACTCTCTAGAAATATATTTTTCGAATTTTCAAAATCTGGTATGATTAAATACCATTAAAAATTAATGGGTTTTTTTAAATACAAAATTTGGAAAATTAAAATATTTTTAGTTTTTTTTCTGTTACTAAAATTAGAGCGTTACTCTTTATTTAAAAAAAAAAAAAAAAAAAAACAACTAAAGACCGAAAATACTTCACAAATTTAGTATTTTTAGAATCAGTGATGTAAAAGCTACAAATTCAAAGAACTTGAAAATAATATTTTGACTTTGGGGCTACATTTCTATTTATTTTCACCTAAAGTTCCACTTTCGTTAGACAAACATTAATTAGCTAAATAATTCATACTAAAAAAATTAGCCGTTACAATTTTAAAATAAAATTATTTTTTTTCTCGTATACGGAGTATAGAGGAAGTAGCTTATTATAATCGTGCAAAAACTCGAAATCCAGATTTTCACAAATCTCGATGTTTTACACCTCCCTGAGTCGGAACAAAATAGTTTTGCTATTTTGTCTATATGACTGTGTGTATGCGTATATGGGTGTGAAAGTATGTCTGTGAACACGATAAATTGAATACCGTTACAGCTAGATTGATGACACTTCATATTTAAGTATTGTATCGAAATTATAGTTCTGTATCATCTTTTCACCGATTTCAAGCAACCGGAAGTGGAACATATTTTACTTTTGGTTTTTTAAAAGCCTATAACTTGAGTACTATTTCACATAGATAAACGAAATTTTATCTATAAGTAAAAGATCTAATTCCCTGCCTTCTGTCAAATTTTTAGTAATTTCTTTTGAACGGAAGTAATAGCAATTTGTTTTTTTTTAAATTTACGCATATGAATTTATAAAGTACTAGTATTCTGTACTATTATACACATATTGTTTTTTTTTTACGAAATTCTATTCTATTTTTTTTAATTAAGTATGTAAAATCTGATTAAAAGTCATGTCTCTATCCCGAACTGCCATTCCCGTATTCGTTACATAAGAATATATTAGAAAACTGAAATAATGCTTGTAACTCTTAGAGTAATATCTATTTTCTGATTTTCATACTTTCTAAAAGTTTTATGTTGTTTATGGTTTTTAAATATTAACACCTTAATTTTTACAATTATTCTAAGTATTTTTGCATAATTTAACAAAATATGTTGACACCTTTGTTTTACAATTATTTTACAGTAATTTGTTAGCATTGTTTTTAAATTTTGATATAAAACCCTTTCTAACGAAAACCTAAGTATTGCTTTTGGTCAGACAAATATAATGGAGGCAGCGTCCTAACTGCATATTTATATTGCCAAGTTAAGCGATTCTAGTCTAGCATCAGCCAAACTTACGGAACACGTCCTTAAAAGCTGCATGAAGATAGAAATACTAGAACACAACGCTCACTGAATTCAAGTTGACTGCCGCGCATTTCTGAATGTTTGTCTGATTTGCAGTAAATATTCATAATTATATTTTTGTTTTGTATAAAAATAATATTTTAATGGTTTAGTTTTATTGAATACAGTGATTTTCATGCATGATTCATTTTGTGTACCAATAAAATGTATACCCATGATTTGCCAATGAAAAATTACTATTTATTGTTCCTGCCAAGAAGGATTCGATGAATGTACATTTGAAGATGTTGGGGACAGTACCTCCAAAGATAATAAGAACCATTTATTTAACACATGAATTTGTTAGTGTAGTAGATGCAACCCGGGGCGGAACTACAGTGCCGCCAGACCCCGCAAGATGCGGGGGGGGGGGGGGGGGCAGGCCGTTTAGGGGACCACAGCCGACCATGATCAATTTTTTTTATAGTTAAAGAATAATTTTCTTGTAAAAAAACAAACAGATCTACTACAGTTGTGATGTACTACAGTAGCTAACACACACTGTATCGTAAAGTTGTAGTGTGTAAGATAGGCAACCGTTCAAACCGCTTCCATGACCTATTTCCCTTTTTTTTAAATAGTCAAATACGTGTGTTCTTAAGAAACTTTAAATAAATTTGCACTAAACAAATTAAAAAGCAATTACATCTTTTAATTATTATTTTTTTAAAATACATAATAAAGAATGAAATAGTAAAAAAAGAAATGTATTAAAAACTAATAATACAAATACAAAAATACTTTAAATAAACATAAGGCGAGAAACCATTACACATACAAAGCTTTCTTGCTTCATATTCTTTTGACCGACTTGCTAATTAGGAAACATTATGTCAAACATTGAAAATAAGAATTTCAAAACAGATTAATAGCACTTATACATGATGTGTTGTTGCTGTACTATGTTTTAATTTTTAATTTTTCAAATTTCGAACAATCCCGAATTGAGTATTCTATGTTCGTATTTTGGTATATATATATATATATATATATATATATATATATATATATATGGGGCCCAAAAAATTTTTTGCGGGGTGGCCCAATTTTTCTAGTTCCGCCACTGATGCAACCATAAACAGAACTCCCAAATAGTGTCAGTCATACACAGATTTTAAAAGGGAAGGCTACTTATAGTATGATCTTCAGTGGCGTAGCCATTTCGGGTGTGACCCGGTGCGACACTTAATGGTGTCACCCCCTACCCACATATATATATATATATATATATATATATATATATATATATATATATATATATATATATATATATATATATATATATATATATATATATATATATATAATACATGTATGTGTATACGCATGAGTATACTTCATGTTGTCAACCCTCCCCCCCCCCCCCCACTAGTGTCGGGCTTTGTCCACTTTGCTATTAAAAGATTATTTAATTCACTCTAATTAATCAAGTGAAATTATCATTTTTCTGTATATATTTTGCTATTTTTTTGCCTTCGTTTCACCCCCCTAAATAAAGTATGCTTAGAACAATGTTAAATAAAGCAATTCACGTTTTGCTTACTTTTATTATGTTCTGCTCGATATTCTCAGCGATTAGACCAAAAAAATGTACATATATGGCAAGTTTGCATCAAACACTGATCCACCATTGTTAAAACTAGACCGGTATCGTTGAATAATACGCAAAAAAAAAAAGATTTTAATTATATATTTCTTAAATGACAATGAACCGTCGTTAAAAAATGGAATCACGGTATTGTAGCCAACATTACCATGACGACAATTTAAAAAAGTAGGTCAAGCGACAGGCTACTCTAAAACACAGTTGTGACAGTGACCACACAATATTCAGCGTGAACCATAGATCGCGTCTCGCCAGATATATCTCCTTCTGTTATCGAATATAGTAGCCTATCGGGTGATCGTTAGCATTTAATTTTGTTATTTCCCATTTAAAAATAGATATTTATGCATTGCCATCGAAGAAGAAAGTATCTGGATGAATTGAACGAAATCGATGCATTAGAAGTTGGTCAAAATTGAGGGCAAGATTTGCCACAAGCAAACAAATAAAGAAAATACAAAAAAAAAAAAAAACAAAAAAAAAAAAACCAACGGATGATGCGAATTAAATAAAAGCTTGTAATAAAAATTTGCAATTTGCCACTTCTCTACACTGAAGTTGAGTATAATATAATTGGTGAATAATAACCTGATCCAACCGCTATGAGAGATGGAGCCACTTCTCTACCGGGAATAAAGTAAATGTATATTATAACAAAGGGTAATTGAAATGTAACCTAAGCAAGTCACAATAGGAATAGGTTGTTGAAAGATTAATTTGTTGTAGCTAGTAACAACAAGTAGTAAAAATGCTAATAGCCAAGTCTGATGACCACTTGTCTTATCAATGGTTTACAGACGGCGAGTAAATTTAATAAGCAGGTCCAATAACTACGGAACAATTCAATGTCTGCAGCTTACGGCCTGTAATAAAATTATAAGTTATTTAAAAAAAAACAAAGTTGACTAGAAGAGTAGGCTACATGTGAATTTATTAGACTTAAGAAATACTTGGTAACATTGATATTAAGTATGAGTTACAACAAATGGTACAGCAAACGAAATAAAAAAAAAAACCGAAGTAGAGTCTACGTACCAATTAAGAAACACCAGGAGCAACACAACAGGTAGTCCCAAAGTAACGACACAAGCGGATAGTAAGAATATATCTGCACTAAGGCACCAGAGCTATCTTTTTACCAAATATCAACATTTATCAACATCTATAATTAGTCAATCTAATTAAAACACTTTAAATAAACCGGGAGTGATCTCCCCTAAACTTTCTCGAATATTCTTATATAAAACAACAGGGGATGGGAACTCGGGCTATAGACATGATTTTTAATCCATTTTAAATACTTAAAGTTTTAAAAATAGAATACAATCTCGTAGACAAAAGTATTGCACACCAAGTGAAAGCCAAATTAACAAAAGTGCATAATAGTGCGCAATATTATTAGTACTTTAAAAATTTACATTAGTTTTTTGAGAAATCGGAAGTAGCGTAAAGTACTACTTCTGGTAAACGGAAAATACTCAAAATTTAACAGAAGGTAGAGAATTAGATCTTATACTTACATGTGAAATTTCATTTATCTATCTGAAACAGTACTCAAGTTATAGGCTTTTGAAAAATTCAAAGTAGAAAAAGTACCACTTCCGGTTATCGGAAATCGCTCAAAAGTTGATACGGATCTACGATTTTGATAAAATACTTATATATGAAATTTCATCAACCTAGTTTACACACAGACAAACACACAGACAGACAGACACACAGACATACGGACAGAATTGCACAGCCCAGTTTTTCAGACTGGATTACGCATAAAAACTCTTAATTTTGATAAATCTGGATTGATAATTTTTGCCCGATTAAAATAAGTCCTCTATACTTCGGATGTGATGAAGGACTGAGGTGTAATACGGTGAAAATTGTTAAAATTTCAAGTGATTTTTGTGCACGATTACAATACTTTCTCTATACTTCGTATATGCGAGAAAGTAAAAAGACGCTCTCCCTCTTGTCATTTTCAGCAAAGTGCCGCCTTTTTTAGAAACTTTTTTAAACTAAAAGTTTTAAAGTATGACTTTTGTCAAACATTTAGTTTTGGTCCGCAAATCAATAAAGATCATTTACAAGGTTTCTTTTCATGCAGCAATCAAGCAAATTCTATTAGACTAGTCTTAAATCATGATACCATTTACGAAGCGTCTACGTTTACAACATGTTTTAACACCTGTATTAGTTTGTAATTCTAAAAATAAGTATTACGATGCATTGCGATGTTTAAAAAATTCTACGGGGAGTACAACTTGAAAAGAGGGGTGTTAAGTTAAATTTCACTGTATAGTGTATTTGCCTAAGAATAATTAAATACGAAATAAACCGGGAGTGATCTCCCCTAAACTTTCTCGAATATTCTTATATAAAACAACAGGGGATGGGAACTCGGGATATAGTTATGATTTTTAATCCATTTTAAATACATAAACTTTTTAAAATAAAATAGAAAAAAGTATTGCACACCAAGCGAACGCCGAATAAAGATGTTCATAATGGTGAGCAATATTATTAGTACTTTATAAATTTAGATGCGTTTTTGAGAAATCGGAAATAGCGTAAATTAGTACTTCCCGTCAACGGAAATTACTCAAAATTTAACAGAAGGTAGAGATTTAGATCTTTTACTTACATGTGAAATTTCATTTATCTATCTGAAATAGTACTCAAGTTATAGGCTTTTGAAAAATTCAAAGTAGAAAAAGTACCACTTCCGGTTATCGGAAATCGCTCAAAAGTTGATACGGATCGACGATTTTGATAAAATACTTATATATGAAACTTCATCAACCTAGCTGTAACGGTACTCAAGTAATCGTGTTTACACACACACACACAGACACACACACACAGACACACAGACATACGGACAAGATTGCAAAATTATGTTTTTCCGTATCAGTGAGGTGTAAAACGTCGAGATTTGTAAAAATCTCGATTTTTTTTGCACGATTACAAGACTTTCTCTATACTACGTATATACGAGAAAGTAAAAATACATAACTCATCATAAATAGTTACTTTATATGTAAAGTTTGAATCGTGTAATTAATGTTTAAAACATTACAATACTTTGGGGGAGTTGATAATACATACATTCCGCCTAGCGACGCCTCTGGGCCACCTACATTATTTAGAAAATTTAGTTAATTCATAAATATATTTAGGCATCTAATTAAGTCAAATGTAATGTTAGATTGCATTGTCATTGTGTCTCGACCAACGTGCCAAGTTTGAAACAAATCGGTCTGTTAGAAGTGCTCGAAATTTCTCTCCTGAGTTTTAGTGGTATATGGATAAATATTTCTACATTAGGCAAATTTAAAATGAAGGACCAAAAAAGAAATACACACCAAAAATAATCCAAGTAAAACTTCTTACAACATTTGTTTTTATTGTTAGCATTTATATACTCAGCTGATTATTTAAGTCTACGACGATGACTTGTTTAGTTTTGTGAAAAAAATACGTGAATAAACTCGGTGCGTCTTATTAATAAACTGTCGATATACGAGTTTGGTTATAGTCTCTGATTTCTTGGGTGGAAATGTAAATGAATGGTTTAGTTCATGGGTTCCCTACCTGGGGGTCGCGACCCCCTTGGTTGTCGCGAAGGGCTTTCTGGGGGGTCGACAACTGGTAGACTAAACTCTAGCAATGAATAAAAAACATAAATATTTAGAAAAATATTTGAAATTCGGCATTACTAACATCACTGGAAATGGAATAGAGAATAAACTATTGGTACTGTGCAAAGTTGTTTTTTGTCAGGAGTCTATGAAAACTTCCAAACTTCAATTTGAGACGAGTCATTCGGAACACACCAAAATAGATATGTAGTTCTTTCCTCGGCATGAAGCTAGTTGCAAACGTCAGAGATTTGATCGAACAGAACGTTTTCATCAAGAAAACACAGCATTAGTGCAAGCATCATATGAAGTAGTATTAGAAATTGCCAAGCATAAAACATCCAAGTAAAACTTCTTACAAATTTTTTTTTTATTGTTAGCATTTACATACTCAGCTGATTATTTAAGTCTACGACGATGAATTGTTTAGTTTTGTGAAAAAAATACGTGAATAAACTCGGTGCGACTTATTAGTAAACTGTCGATATACGAGTTTGGTTACAGTCTCTGATATCTTGGATAGAAATCTAAATGAATGGTTTAGATTTAATCAATATATGTGGTCAAGGTCGAGTGTATTTTTTAAGAATCTTTATAGAATGATGCTTTAATTTTTACATGTAGTCGTTCGCAATTAGCCTCTAATGGAAAATACTTGATATTTTAATTTTAGATTTGAATAGACATAAATGTTCACACGATATTTACACATGGACATTTAACTTCTTTGTGAGCCGTATTAAAAGTCTCCCTTTGATCAGAGAAAATCTCTATACGGTTATAACATGGGGATATTTAACTTTGTGAACCGTTTTTAAAATTGTTCCATCTCCTGTAAAGAATGTGTATGATATAGACAGCAGGGTTCAAAGCTGAATGAAGCGGAACGAAAAGTAATATCAACCAGGCGTACGAGTCCGGACCTATCACGTGCGATCTTGCTGCCATGACACCAGTCACACCCACAGGTACCCAGCAGAGAACGTTTAACATAACAGTCAGACAAACGTGGCTGGTTACAGTGATCTCTTGTGGGGAGATGTCAACACCTGATCGAGGAGGAAACAGAACAAATTTGAATATGAGAACTAGACCTGTGAGGGTGAACATGCTGGTGGTGAGTCTGAATGCGATGTACGTGCTGAAGGCAAACCTCCACGCTGTGTCGTGTGTCACGTGAAGTGCCGGGTCTACACACATCGAGTTGAGTGAGTAGATCTGCCAGTCAGGGTGGAACAGTGGCACCACAGACAAGGCCACGCCCAACAGCCAGCACGTGACTACAGCTGTCATGGAAGCTAGCACGTGATCGTCTAACTTGATCTTAAAGAACAACAGACACCGGTCCATCGTAAGCAAGAAACAAAAGATAGCAGACGTGAAATATGAGAGAGTCGCCAGAACACCTGCCACCCTACACAGTGAGCTGTCACGCCAGTGTGTCACGTGTAACTCAAAGTTGTCACGATAGTGAATATCAACCCCTGCGATGATCGTTAAATAGATACTCATGATAAAATCTGACAGATGGAGATTTAACGACATGAATTCGCTACTTTTTTTCCAGTTAAAATTCTGATATAATAATTTTAGGACAAGAACGACAGGATTACCCATAAACCCAGAAACAGTAGCCAACATCAATACAGCACGTTTTACGATGTCACCGATAAGATTTGCACACGAGGAGATAGGATCTTCTGGTGCGAAACAATTATAAGCGGTGATTCCCGATCCTCTAAATTTATCGCAGCAAAATATAAAGCTATCAGCGTATACAGCCGAGGTAATGGTTATCTTATGTAACGTTTTCGACAACTCGGAATCTAGAGCAAGATTTGTGCGTCGTAAATCTAATATTTGGATGGTTGTATCGTTTTTTCCTTTCGTTGTAAGGATATTTAACTTCGTATAACTAAGGTTTAGATATCGTAATGGTTCGAATGGGCTGTATATATCAATGCTGAATCTCTCTATCAAAGTAAATGATAGATCAATCCAAAATTTGCGATGTGTGTTTTTGAAAAATAAACTCTGGACAAAATGGTCGTCCACATCAGTGTGTGATATGTTTACAAAATATAGGTGTGGCATATCCAATAATAACTCGCTAAAATAATCAGGGATTGTTACATTAGAAAATGTATTTAAACTAATATCGAGATGATTAATATGGTATTTACTTATCCACAACACAAGCATAATGGTTCTAAAGGTTTCAAAACTTAAACTGCAATTAGATAAATGTACTTCATACAGTTGGTAAATTATAACCTGTTGTATGACACTGACCCGCGTTAAATTTAACCCTGATAAGTCTAAAACTTTAGTTCTTGGATCAATTGAGTCCATCATGTTAGAGTAATCCACCAGGTCGAGATCTGTGACTGCTGTAACGCCCCATTTACAGGTAAACCCTAACGGACATTTCTTTAAACAGCTCATTTCGTCATCACCCCTGGGACAGTGTGGGTGACCGTCACACACGTGAACAGGGTGAAGCAGGATATAGGAGTTGTGACACTGGAATAAGCCGGGCCTGGAGATCTCGTTGTAGATGTCTTCGTTCTCGTCATCCCCCTGGGGACAGTCCATGGCACCGTCGTTCACCATGTAGAGAGGGATACAGTAGGAGTTGCGGCACTTGAAGAAGCCATCCATACAGACAAAGTGTTGACAGTTTTCTAAATGAGACAAATCTCTGCAGCCAATGGGTTTCTTGCTGTAACGGCCTTTGAGATGGACACAACGTGGGGCAACTCTGCTGACCATCGACTCAGATTCAGGAAGTTCTGACTGAGCTGGCTGTGAGTTTTCATTTCTACATATTGTCATCACTTCGTTTGGAAGATGGCGGAGCATACATTCAATTTCATCGCACACCAAATCAGCATAACAAATTTTGTGCGATGCTGAATTAAAATCTTGTCCAACATTTTCAGACCAGAGACTTGGCAAACATTCCCCATCGGGACATGCAGTTTCCATGCAGTCAATACAGTTTGTTTCGTCACTTTCACGAGGACAATCTGGTACACCATCGCAGCGACCCGCTATGTTATAACAAGAGTTTTCTCCCTCCTTCTCACACAGAATGTCCTTGTTAGAGTTCAATTTGCAAAAACAAAGCTCTTCATCCCGGCTGTTCTGACAGTCGTATCTCCCATCACACACAAAGCTGTAGGGCACTTCTTCTGATCCTTCACCACATGCAAACATTCGAATATTTTCTTGCAATATTTTATCTAAAGTTGCCCTCTGTTTTACTACACTGACCCTATTCTCGGTCTTTTTCAATGGGTTTGTTGATAGGTCTAGGTCAAGTTCGCAGACGATCACTCGTGCTTGATCGTCCAAAGAAGACACCCTTACATTTGAAATGTTCAAGATATCTCCGACGTGGACCATGGAACGGTTCACTACAAATTCTACTGCAGGGATTGATTTTTCAATCTTGTTATCTGGTATAAAATTGCCAAAGAGATATGGACGGGTTCTCATCCAATTTAAAAGAACATTTTCCCTATCATATGATTTCAACTCATCAAAGTAAAACAAGTTACGTCCTGGATCTAATTTTCCTTTTGTTTTACTTGTAAAGTATGACAGCAATTCTATTATAAATTCTAATTCTTCCTCTGTTTCCATGACAACCAGATGAGAATTGAGACGTGTACACATAGACGACGCGGTGTCATGACTAACTAGAGAGTCCGATACTGCAAGTGTATAACACGACTGTCGGTCAGGGTTCGTCTGACTCTTGTACATGACCCATCTAGTGTTACACTGACCACACAGAGTCATGGACAGATACTGGTTGTCCACCAGATAGCCATTTAGTGAACTCATCATAAACAACCCGTACTTCTCAATCTCTCTGGTCATGTCTTGAAATTCAGCAACTTGTATGATAAACGTGTGAGCTACCCTATCATTTAGTTCTAGATCCATTTCAGTCCAAGTAGAGTCTGTACTTTCTCTGAACAAACAGTACTCACAAAGAATTAAAGTCACTTGAGTTTTGTTTCTGTTCATGTCCTCGTGTATCTGAAGATACTGCATGGAGTGGTTTAAAATTGAATCAACGAACTGAAGATTTCTTTCATCTTCTGTCTTAAGACCGTCTATGACACTAATGACATCCGTGAAGCTGCTGTGATCTTGAAAGTCAATCAAAGTTTTAAAACCGTTGTCGTGTCCAGCAAGGAACAAAGCAAGCCTGAGGTTCTTGTTGTGGTCACTTGGAGAAAAAAGATTTACAATAGCCTTGAGTCTCGTCTTTTGGTGGGCGTCTACAGAACCGACATGAAACAATAGATCAAAGTTTCCAGACCTGCAGTCCTTGAGGGGGAACTTGGTCATGGAGGAAACTGCTGGAACATATGAGATTGTATGTCAATAAATTCAGATTAATAACAAAAATAGCTTAAGAAAATATCAGCACCTCCTTTATTTATCCTCACAAAGTTCAAAACCACTGTCCTCACATTTACTTGATTCAAATTTTGGCCAACTTTACACAGTTTCCTTTTCTAGCGCTGTTCAAGCCTTAAAAATGCTACAAAATTACGATTATGTTTTCCGTACTTACCACTCGTAACAAAACATAAACTAGCTACACGTAGCCACCACATGATAATACTCAACTCTTGTTTCAACAGAACTAAAAGTACTAGTTAAGTTACGTTTTAAATTCAGATTACAATACACAATCTATAGAATGTTTGCAGTTTACGTTGCATAATTAAACGGGTTGAATCAAATTCTTTATGACATTAAATAACATTTAATATACCCCTATTGTTTTGATATACACCTAGCCAAGATTATAAAAAACAATTACAAATTGCCATTAAAATTAGCAATTATTAATTTGTTATTCTCATCTTTAAAATGTCATTTAAAAATACGTCACCTCAGACTTTAACAAACTGTTTAATCCTAATGGACACGTAGGCCTACTCAAAAATATATCTGTCGACATTTGGCAAAAAGTAAAACAAGATTGCTTCATTAAATATAGATGGTGAAATATCTTTCTTCACAGTGACCTTTTGATGGTAAAGCAATCTATTGCCTTACCGTTATTAAAAACAAACTGTCCTTATTTTATTTTTTGTTTTTTGGAATAATCAGCTGTGTAAATTATGACTCTCTTTGCAAAGATAGAAAGGTTGAAAGGATATTCTCTGTAAAATCTGACAGTTGACCAACACCCGGAAATCATCAGCTGTGCCAATAAGAATACGCTGTGTAAGTTGTGTACAAGAACTAAGTCTAGAATTATATAAAATATTTTTGTTAACAGGTGTTGTGAAGTGTAAGTTGTGTATAGAACTATTCAAAATATTGTTGTTGGTAGGTGCTTTGATCTGTCAGTATAATTATATGAACCAAAGTGGTCGGATGCCGAATCGGGCAATGCCCGCAAGCGCATCATATTTGACAGGCTCCTGGCTTCGGCCGACAGAACACGGAGCACGATGCCGGTTGGCTACACGAAGTCCACGAAGATGTGGTCAAACATGATCTCGACTGACCGGTGCCCAGTATGAGCTGCACATCGAAAAAAATTCCAAAGTAGGAAACCCAGCATAACTCCTGAGGTCGTAGACCGAACCTAGGGACTAACAAAAAAAAACTATGATATCTTCGGGAAGGCCTTTAAAAGTGACAGGTCCGAATTTTCCCTATATAAACATTGTTAATTTGGTGGAAACCGATGACTATTTTCATAACAATTTTCAGGGGATTTTGGCTCTGTGCATCTGGCTTATTTTTTCCATAGTCTCGAATAAATAAATCGGCCTTATGGAAAAACTATCTGTCAGCCTCTGCTCGCACACGCGATGGCTATAAAGTGACCCCAAGTGAAATTCTCCTTCTATGATATATATATATATATATATATATATATATACATATATATATATATATATATATATATATATATATATATATTAACTTGTCAAACGACACTCCCTCCCCCACCCCTTGATATTTTGTAAGGTCGTAGAAAAACTCCTATGGATGTCAGAAAAACTCGCCATAGCTGGGAAAAATGGGTATAGTTGTTCTTCCTTCCTTCCTTATACGGAAACCGGCTCAGAAGGTTCACTTCCATTAGCCAGGCAGGCCTCAGTGTGGCAAACCCCGACAGAGTTTCCCACACATTGGTCGCTACTTCCGTGGGCTCTCACCGGGCTTTCCTTCCCCACCCACCAGACGCGGGACGTGGGGACGTCGTCCTACCGCCTGGTACCCGGCTTGATCGTGGGATCGTTCGGCCATTTTTTTTTCTTGAGCCTAGCGCATACAGTAGCTCTACTCGGCCAGATCAAAAACCTCTAGCTGAGGTTGGCTACCACTAGCCATTCCGCACCCACTAGGGGGGTCATGAGCTTGGTCCAACTAGTGGCACTCTTCCGAAGCCACTTGAAGGCCGCAGCTTAAAGTCAAGATATCTGGTTAGGGTCGAGAGCAAACCCCTCTTGGTTCTCGGCAATCTTGCACCTCTCCTCCCCCACGCTAATATGTAGGGGACTTGGGAGTCCGACGTACCAGGCTCTTCGGAAGGTATAGGTGTTAAAACTGACCAGTCGTATTTTCCTTTATAATCATTGTAATTTATGTGAAAAAAATATGATTCCAACAAAGCTTTTAGGGTAATTAACCGCTGTACATCTGGCGAATTTTTTTGCATACACCTCTATAGATGACTAGGCCGTATAGAAAAACTGTTGTTCTTGCTTTAAGCCAGGGGTTCCCAACCCCGTGCCCGCGGACGCCATGGCGCCCGCCGAACGATTCGTATGTGCCCGCCTCTAACTATTCGACAGAGACAGAATTTATTTCATAAAGATTATTAAAAGGTTGAAGGGGATGGAAATCAAAAGTTTGAGGGGGGGGGGGGTTGCAAATCGAAAATTTGAGGGGGGGGTGCAAATCGAAAGTTTTGTCCCCGAGTGACGGGAAGGGTCGCTACGCCTCTGGAAGGAGTTTGTCGATTTAAAATAGGTGGTTCCCGCCACCCTACCGATATTTTAGAATGTGCTCTAGAGTAAAAAAAAGGTTGGGAACCCCTGCTTTAAGCCCTCGATCTCTAATCTTCTTAATCCTCATCACTCCCTGTGGAGTATAGGGCAGCAACAAATCTACGCCATTCCACTCTGTCTTGGGCGAGCCACTTTAGTTCATGCCAGGTATCGATTGTATTGAGAAATTTCAAAATTCTTCTCATTATAAGGCTGCATAGATAATGCTGATTACTTAATTTTAAATTAAATTTTTCTAATAACGAATAAGAATACAGTTTTTAAGTTTAGTAAAATAAACTTCAATAGCGTATGTGTTTGATTTGTGTTGGTGATTTGGTTTGTGTTCGTGTTTAAGTTTGCTTTTGTGTTTGTGTTTTGTGTTACGTTTAGGTTAGCGTTTGTTTTTGTGTTTGGTTTTGGTTGGTTGTGGTTAGGGTTAGGTTTAGAATTAGTGTTAGGTTTAGGGTTATGTGTTATTTTCTCAAACGTCCATATTTGCATATAGACATTTCATTGGAAAATTAATATATTTCCTAAACCCTGGCAAGGCCGGGTATATACCGTTTAATAAACACTCAAGTCACGGTCCTTTACAGATAGTTTTTTTTTTTAAAGATGCTAGTTCAGGGTCTTATCGGTATTGAATTTGGAAGTTTGTTTTTGATGCGATATATGTGATTGGATAGGGATCGTTTGATTAGTGGAGTTAGGTGTGGGTTGTGCAATGTGGATTAGTGGGATGTGAGACAAGGTGTATGGCTTTTAATGTTTGTTTACATGTTTGAATATTTATTTTTGTGTTTGTTTTTTTGTTTGTTTGGTTACAGTAGGGAATCTGCACTGTGTGTAGAGCTGTAAAATAATATTTAGATAGAGAACAATTTCTTTTTTTAAAATACTGTTAATCACAAATTTATTTTAAGACGTTAATTAATTTATTGATTTATTCATTGGTAGATTAATCACATTAATTATAAAAGTTCAGAAAAATGACTTAACTTAATAGTGACGTCACATGATTTATTTACTTTTTACAACAATAATGGTGGATTCCATCGAAGATTTTATTGCCCATTCTAACGTTTTGAGGCAATCTAAAGCTAATTTTCTGTCGGCTATAGCTTTAACGATACGTCCGTTAGCTATATCTATTACGTCCCAACGTTTTAGCAGTCCTTTTCATGTTAGTATACAATCAATTTCTCTGGATCTAGAATCTAAAGATCAGCTGTCGAAGAAAGTTATTTATAGATCTAGAATATAGGTCAAACAAAAATTAATTAGTTAAAAATGAAAAAAAAACAAAAAAACGTTAATAACGTCTCGAGCCTAGATAGCTAAGTTGTTAGTGTAATAGGCTTTCATGCGGGTGGCACGGGTTCTAGACACATCATATCAATGTTAAAATAAAATTCAATTTTTTAGATGTGAATGATAAAGTTTCCTATCGGAACTTGGCGGAAAACAGGGCGGGTGAAAAAGAGTTCTTTGTCCTCAGCATATGACGTGGATAGTATGGTCAGAGCCCTGCTCGGCCGAAATCTTTTTTTAAACGATATGACATGTTGTCTGAGACTTTCTGGAACACTGGGCAGGTGAAGTAAAGTTGCGTAGGCGTATAGTTCACCTGTGACCACAGTATATGAAGAGATTGTGTTGTCAGACCCATGCTCAGCCGAAATCGGTGTTTAAAAGACAAAAATGTCTGAGGTGTGACGTCTTTTTTAATTGAGGGGTCTGGTATTTTGTGACGATAAGTGACAGACGAGATGTTTTTTTATGAATGAACCCCGAAACCCACAGTTATCCAAGGGATGTCGGGTAGTCTAGTATCTACTAAAAACGAACACAACCCACATTTATTAAAAATGCAATATTTTAAAATTCTCAGCAATTAAACCGAAATACTTCTTCGATAAGTCTAGTGAATTTTGTCTAGGATTTTATTTCTGTGATTTGTTTTTCTGTGACTATTTTATCTGGCAAAAAAATTTGACTTTATTTTTTGGGTCTGTTTCTGAGAATTTTTTCCGCTCACCATCAATCTACACATACTTTTACGAATTTATCAAGATAAGGTTTGGATGACAACTCCTCCATTCATTTAATAAAAATAAAATAGTTATTTATTTCTAAGTAAGCTATTATTTGCTTATTTGTATTAAATTAGCATATAAACCATATATCAAATTTAAATATTCATGTAGTCACAACATTTTCATATGATTTTTTTTGGCAGACGTGTTTAAACATGTGGTTTCCATCAATGTTCATAACCTGCAACATGTTGAATGTTTACTATTTGCTGTTAGCAGTCGGGCTGGCATGTAAGTTTCTGTTACCCTAATTCAGTATCAGTTAATTGGTTGGAGCTAGTGGAATATATATATATATATATATATATATATATATATATATATATATATATATATATATACATACATATATATATATATATATATATATATATATATATATATATATATATATATATATATATATATATATATATATATATATATATATATATATATATATATATACAAAACCTTAAATCGATTAGCCTCTGCAGTAGTGGACAACTATACTCTACAAGACTGCCGTACTAGTCACATCGACCTCATTATTTATGTTCCCTATATGGACCAAATGTACAAGACAAGAACTAAATGGGTTGTGTCCAATTTTTTTCCTACCCCACCAGACGACAAAATGAACACAAGAGTCGCTGTATTTACACACCAGCCAGACGACAAGTCTCCTGTAGAACTTGTCGGCTTTCACAGCTATCAAAACCCATCAGACCTGGAGAGTAAGATTGACAATATCCAGGGCTTTAGTGAAAAGGATGGGTCTAATTTACACTTGGTTCACACAGCCTTGATTGAGTACTTCGACAAACATCAATCTAAGTACAACTCTTTTACTAAAGTGATTATCAATTTTAATGGGACCAACGGAGAAAACAAGACTTTTCGAGAAAATAAAGAAGTGTTCTATTTTTATATTATGTTGTATCAAGATATATACCATTGGGATTTATTCTGGACCGACACGACGTTTCGCATTTCACGGGGTAATGAAGTTGTAAACTACAACATATTATCAATCTCTCTGTGTGGTCAGTGCAGTCCAGGGTGGGCTCATTTCAAAAGTAAGGCGTATTCAGGCATCCATTCCTGCTATAAGCTAGAAGTATCCCCGTCGCTATTGAGTTATGATGACGCACTCAATAAATGTGAGAAAGACGATGTAAAAGCTACAGTCGTTTCTCTAGAAACAGCAGAGGAGATTAAATTTCTACAAGAAAGTATACCAAGACATATTATAGAACACCCAGAGCAGTTTAATATCACGTCAGCTATGATTCCAATCGCATTATGTGAAAATTGGTCTCTAGTGAGAATAGCAAAAACAAAAAGTGGTCCAGCTGTTACTGTCAACGCACCACAAATGTCATGTGCTGTATGGAAGTTTGAAGTCGATAAATCTTCTTCAATTGTACAGCAGAATGTTTCATGGGTTCTTGTGGATCCTACTTTAAAAATAACAAATCTTTATCTGTGTGAGTTAGAGAGCAAGCATGATATAACTATCACTGACCAAGTGCATACAAGCAAAGTGCTTCCTTTGAACCCTCGCAGTTTGTCCTCACAAAGTGAAGATACTTTTGGTTTGTTTAGATGTAGTCAAATTAAAAATGAAATAAGCGACCTGATACCCTACTCGTATGTGTGTGATAACGACCGGAATTGCCTTAACAACAGAGATGAGCGCATGTGCTCACCATTACTGAAAGACATTTGTAAAACTGGGTTTCCTTGCGGGAATAGCGGGATGTGTGTTTCAGAGAGTTTTCGGTGTGATGGTATCGCGGATTGTCCAGACAACAGCGACGAGGAGAACTGTAGCGGCTGTATGGAGACCACTTGCACTGATGGAACTTGTTTGCCTAACTTGTGGTTCTACAACCACACGAACTACACTAATTTATATTCGAGACAAGAGAAAATGTTCCAGTGTAATATTCATCAACTGTTGGTACAAGAGTTCACAGACTGTAGGGACGATGTTTGTTTTTCAGTGAATGACAAGAGAAAGGTTTTTCAAAAGTGCAAAGTAAGAAAAGAAAGATACATTGATGACAGGGTTGAAAGCAAAGACATACTATCAAGCAAATGGGCCCCTCGATGCATTTATCAAAGAAGTCGTTACACCTATAAAACTTTAGGCTGCACAGATTTATCTCATTTAGAAGGTTGTTGGGATTTTATTTGTGTAGAAGGCCTGTACAAATGCCCGTCGTCTTACTGCATACCGATCTTTTTATTAAATGATGGATACGCGGACTGCCCCTATGAAGAGGATGAGAATAACACTGCAGTGGAGAGTATTGGAGACCCAGAACTTTTTCGGAAATGTGCTGAAAATAGAAATAATTTCGTCATTCATGTGTCCAATATTTGTGATGGCCATCCGCAGTGCCCTGACGGCGATGATGAAAGGGTTTGTTTCAAATCTTGCCCATCTGGTTTTACATGTAAACATGGAGTTTCAGCAGTTACCGACCACAGTCATATTAACTTGACTAACCTGTTTCAGACACTAGACCCTGACACCAAAGTCCTGTACCTTTCAGGTATAAACTTATCACAGGTGTACCTACCCCTTCACATGACTTTTAGTCAGCTGTTAGAGATTCATTTGTCTCAATGTAGTCTAAGTGATGAAATGCTACACAAAATGATTCTAAGTCTGGGTATCAGTCTTCACACTGTCTATTTTCTTGATCTTAGTTATAATCAAATTAACCTTGTCAATAGCCCTGCGTTTTTTCTGATGTTTAAAAATTTACACATTTTGAACATATCTTTCACTAATATTTATTATTTCCACATCCCAAAGACGTTATTTCCAAATCTTGTTTCTCTTGATCTCTCGTCCACTAAACTTAAATCTCTCCGAATGTTAGCTTCTCGTTACACCCCTTTTATTTACGTAAACTTAAGTTTCACTGACATTGACACTATGTCATGGCTAGACGACAAACTGACCATTGGAACTCTCGACATAAGACACACACAAATAAAATTTGATTACGAAACATATCTAGCTTTAAAAAACTTAACCATCGATGTAGCAATTTTCGCTGATAACTTTAAACTGTGTTGCGATTTGTTCAGCGGGCCTGGTATTCCATCCCATACTTGCCATGCTCCGAACGACGCTGTTGCTTCTTGTAGCGACCTGTTGGGTGACATTGTGAAACGAGGGTTGTTGTCCAGCGTTGCTCTCTGTGGCTTTCTGGGAAATATTGTCACCATATCATTTAGATTCATATTTGAAAAGGATAAGTTAAAACGAAGTAACATTTTATTTATAACTAATCTAAGTATCTCAGATTTTCTGATGAGTTTTTATCTGGCGATCATAGCCGGAAGTGACGTATACTACCGTGACAACTACGTGTTACATGAGGAGCAATGGCGGGCTAGTCTCCTGTGTACGTTCTCGGGGTTTCTCGCTACACTCTCGTACGAGACCTCCACCTTGTTTGTTTTGCTCATCACATTAGATCGCTACCTTCTCTTCAGAAAGCCGCTTGACCCTATAAAAATACCATTTAAAGGTTTAATGGCACTGGTTGTTGTAGTCTGGGTGGTTGGTCTTGTGTTAGCCTTGATTCCAGTCATAAAACACGACTGGCAGATTTACTCGTCAAATGGAATGTGTTTAGGCCTGCCAATCAACATGAAACAAGACAACGCCTGGGTCTTTTCATTTTCAGTTTTTGTTGTGCTGAGTTTTATTCTGGTTTTGTTCATTACAGTTGGACAGATCATGATCTTTAGATCTATTTCCTTGTCAAGAAACTCTATCATCAATACTTCACTACAGCGTAAACGTGAGATCACAGTGGCCCAAAATTTGTCCTTGGTTGTCATGTCCAGTGTACTCTGCTGGTTCCCTGTGTGTGTCATGGGTCTGATGTCCGCGGCCGGACACATGTTTAGTCCGGACACTTTGGGCTGGCTGGTCGTTCTTGTCCTTCCCCTCAACTCTGCCCTCAACCCCATTCTATACACGCTGCCTGCTCTACAGCAGAGGTGGAGAGACTTCAACAGGAAAATAACCAAATATTAAGTCTTATTCTTCTTCTTCTTCGTTCTTAATTATTAGTGTTGAAGGGTGATCGAGATTTATCTGCCAGTGGGTTTTGAACTCGAGACTTTGTTCGAATTTATCAACCATGAGCTTTTTGCCGACTCGACCACGACTCCAACACAATTAAGCGTTACGTGTCAACTGGTTATGCGCCTTTGAGGCCATTGACTCCGATTTCAGCCTGCTTTTCTTTTTGGATTTGCTTCCATAGCCTTTGTCCAACCAAGAACAAACTACAAGGCAGCAGTTGTTTAATTTTGGAGTTGTCTCTCCTAGAAGAGTGGCTGTCCCCAGCTAACGAGCCTCATCTGCCCGAGGGTTCGAACTCGAGACTTTTCGGTTTAGCAACCATGAGCTTTACCGACTCGACCACGACGACCCCTTAAGTCTTATTAATTTAATTCATTTTTACTTTCTCGTATACGAAGTATAGAGGAAGTATTTAAATCGTACAAAACAAAAATCGAGAGGTTTCGACTAAAAATATTTGTGTTCAACCCAATTACTAGTAGCGATCTCCCAATGACAGTTGTCTGTATCGCCTTCGTAGTCGCCCTCTAAGGCGAGCTGATAGCTCGATCACTAGTAGTATCGAAATAAAAGTATAATTTATTTAAAAAAACAAAGTTGACTAGAAGAGTAGGCTACATGTGAATTTATTAGACTTAAGAAATACTTGGGAACATTGATATTAAGTATGAGTGACAACAAATGGTACAGCAAATGAAATAATACAACCGAAATACAATCTACGTACCAATTAAGAAACACGAGGATATATATATATATATTCTTACTATCCGTTTTGTCTCGCTACTGTGGGTCTACCTTTTGAAATATATATATTACTAAAAAATTTAACCGATGATATATGTCAAACATTTAGTTTTGGTCAGCACATCGACGAAGATCTCTTACAAAATTTCTTTACATGCAGCAATTAAGCAAATAGTACTATACCAGTCTTAAATTGTGATACCATTTACGAAACGTTTACGTTTACAACACGTATTAACAGCTGCATTAGTTGTAATTCTAAAAATAAGCATTACGATGCATTGCGATGTTTATAAAATTCTACATATAATAAAATATGCATCACTCTTCACAAAGAGTTACTTTATATATAAAGTTTGAATCGTGTAATTAATTTCTTTTAAAATTACTATACTTTGGGAGTTGACAATATATACTTCCAAAAATATTTCTGATTTAATTAATTAATAAAAGTTAGTTTTTTAGTCATCCAATTTAATCAAATATGATGTTAGAATGCATTGTCATTGTGTCTCGACCAACATGCCAAGTTTGAAAGAAATCGGTCTGTTAGAAGTGCTCGAAATTTCGATCCTGGATTTTAGTGGAATATATGTGAGCGGGTGATTGGATGATTTATCTTGTATTATCTTATTGTGTGCCAGTCTGTGCGTGAATGGTCAACTGGTCAGCGGCTACGGTGTTTCCCCTTCCGGCTGAAGCGGGTATATAAACTGACCGCTCGGATTTTTTATCTTTCTTTTTTGACCCGAGTCGAGAATGTAGATCGGGTCAGTTTCTCCGTGGCGCACCTCTTGCGTGGAGTGAGGTTGCTTGTGCAACTTGGCTGGGTGTTTTGTATATATTGTTTTGTATTATATATTTTGTATGTTTTGTTTTGCATGTACTGTTTTGTATGGATTGTTTTGTTTGATGTGTTTGGTGCGGATATTAAATGGCGTTTAGGTGGCCGTAGGGGATAGGAAGGTTTTCTGTGTGTTCAAAGCCTAGACTATCCGACGCATCGAAGGTACATAATATGCCATCGATCGTTGTGTTTTGTTTGTTTAGTGTTTGTTTAGTTTTGGATTAGCATGTTTTGAATTTGACTTAATGTTTACGTTTTTTTTTCATTTTTTTATGTAATAAATTCTATAAATTGTTAAGCATTTTTTTGTTTTATTTTTAACATAAGACTAAGGTTAGGGTTTAACCACCGTGGGTTTTACCACGGTTGCACTGACCGGACAGTTTATTTAGATAAGCCTTGGGAAGGTAGATGGGATAGTTATGCCCCCCTTAGCCGGGCTGACATATAGATAAATAGATCTACATTAGGCAAATTTAAAATGAAGTACAATAAACCGGGAGTGATCTCCCCTAAACTTTCTCGAATATTCTAATATAACACTACGGGGGACGGCAACTCGGGATATAGATTTCTAGACATGATTTTTAATCCATTTTAAATACTCAAATTTAAAAAAATAGAATATAATCTTGTAGAAAAAAGAAATGCACACAAAGTGAACGCTAAATAAAGATGTGCATAATAGTGCGCAATATTATTAGTACTTTATAAATTTACATGCGTTTTTTGAGAAATCGGAAATAGCGTAAATAAGTACTTCAGTTCAACGGAAATTACTCAAAATTTGACAGAAGGTAGAGAATTAGATCTTTTACTTACATATCAAATTTCATTTATCTATCTGAAATAGTACTCAAGTTATAGGCTTTTGAAAAATTCAAAGTAGGAAAAGTACCACTTCCTGTTATCGGAAATCGCTCAAAAGTTGATACGGATCTACGATTTTGATAAAATACTTATATATGAAATTTCATCAACCTAGCTGTAACGGTACTCAAGTTATCGTGTTTACACACGGACAGACACACACACACACACACACACACAGACATACGGACAAGATTGAAAATTATGTTTTTCCGTATCAGTGAGATGTAAAACGTCGAGATTTGCAAAAATCTCGATTTTTTTTTTGCACGATTACAAGACTTTCTCTATACTTCGTATATACGAGAAAGTAAAAAGCGCATAATAGTGCGCAATATTATTAAGTACTTTTAAAATTTACATCAGTTTTTTGAGAAATCGGAAGTAGCGTAAATTACTACTTCCAGTCAACGGAAATTACTAAAAATTTCACAGAAGGTAGAGAATTAGATTTTTTACTTACATGTGAAATTTCATTTATGTATTTGAAATAGTACTCAAGTTATAGGCCTTTGAAAAATTCAAAGTAGGAAAAGTACCACTTCCGGTTATCGGAAATCGCTCAAAAGTTGATACGGATCTACGATTTTGATAAAATACTTATATATGAAATTTCATCAACCTAGCTGTAACGGTACTCAAGTTATCGTGTTTACACACGGACAGACAGACAGACAGACAGACAGACAGACACACAGACATACGGACAAGATTGCAAAAGTATGTTTTCCGTGTCAGTGAGGTGTAAAACGTCGAGATTTGTAAACATCTCGTTTTTTTTGCACGGTTACAAGACTTTCTCTATACTTCGTATATACGAGAAAATATAAAAAGAAATACACGAAAAAAAATTCATCCAGGTAATGATTCTTTTCTAATTTACAAAATTGTATTTTATTGTTAGCATTTATATACTCAGCTGATTATTTAAGTCTACGACGATGAATTGTTTAGTTTTGTGAAGAAAATACGTGAGTAATTTCGGTGCATCTTATTAGTAAACTGTCGATATACGAGTTTGGTTATAGTCTCTCTGATCTTGGGTAGAAATGTAAATGAATGGTTTAGATTTAATCAATATGTGTGATCAAGGTCGAGTGTATTTTTTCAAGAATCTGTATAGAATGATGCTTTAACTGTACATGTAATCGTTGGCAATAAGCCTATAATATAAAATACTGGATATTTTTATTTTAGATTTGAATATACATTAAATGAACACACTATAATTACACGTGAATATTTAACTACTTTGTGAGCCGTTTTAAAAGTCTCCCTTTTATCAGAGAAAATGTCTATACGGTTAAAACATGGGGATATTTAACTTTGTGAACCGTTTTTAAAATCTTTCCATTTCCTGTAAAGAATGTGTATGATATAGACAACAGGGTTCAAAGCTGAGTTAAGCGGAACGAAAAATAATATCAACCAGGCGTACGAGTCCGGACCTATCACGTGCCCTCTGGCCGCCATGACACCAGTCACACCCACAGGTAACCAGCAGAAAACGTTTAACATAACAGTCAGACAAACGTGGCTGGTTACAGTGACCTCTTGTGGGGAGATGTCAACACCTGATCGAGGAGGAAACAGAACAAATTTGAATATGAGAACTAGCCCTGTGAGGGTGAACATGCTGGTGGTGAGTCTGAATGCGATGTACGTGCTGAAGGCAAACCTCCACGCTGTGTCGTGTGTCACGTGAAGTGCCGGGTCTACACACATCGAGTTGAGTGAGTAGATCTGCCAGTCAGGGTGGAACAGTGGCACCACAGACAAGGCCACGCCCAACAGCCAGCACGTGACTACAGCTGTCATGGAAGCTAGCACGTGATCGTCTAACTTGATCTTAAAGAACAACAGACACCGGTCCATAGTAAGCAAGAAACAAAAGATAGCAGACGTGAAATATGAGAGAGTAGCCAGGACACCTGCCACCCTACACAGTGAGCTGTCACGCCATTGTGTCACGTGTAACTCAAAGTTGTCACGATAGTGAATATCAACCCCTGCGATGACCATTAAATAGATACTCATGATAAAATCTGACAGAAGGAGATTTAATGACATGAATTCGCTACTTTTTTTCCAGTTAAAATTCTCATATAATAATTTTAGGACAAGAACGACAGGATTACCCATAAACCCAGAAACAGCAACCAACCACAACACAGCACGTTTTACGGTGTCACCGATAAGATTTGCACACGAGGAGATAGGATCTTCTGGTGCGAAACAATTATAAGCGGTGATTCCCGATCCTCTAAATTTATCGCAGCAAAATATAAAGCTATCAGCGTATATAGCCGAAGTGATGGTTATCTTATGTAAAGTTTTCGACAACTCGGAATCTAGAGCAAGATTTGTGCGTCGTAAATCTAATATTTGGATGGTCGTCTCGTTTCCTCCTTTCGTTTTTAGGGAATTTAACTTCGTATAACTAAGGTTTAGATATCGTAATGGTTCGAATGGGCTGTATATATCAATGCTGAATCTCTCTATCAAAGTAACTGATAGATCAATCCAAAATTTGCGATGTGTGTTTTTGAAAAATAAACTCTGGACAAAATGGTCGTCCACATCAGTGTGTGATATGTTTACAAAATATAGGTGTGGCATATCCGATAATAACTCGCTAAAATAATCAGGGATTGTTACATTAGAAAATGTATTTAAACTAATATCGAGATGATTAATATGATATTTACTTATCCACAACACAAGCATAATGGTTCTAAAGGTTTCAAAACTTAAACTGCAATTAGATAAATGTACTTCATACAGTTGGTAAATTATAACCTGTTGTATGACACTGACCCGCGTTAAATTTAACCCTGATAAGTCTAAAACTTTAGTTTTTGGATCAATTGAGTCCATCATGTTATAGTAATCCACCAGGTCGATATCTGTGACTGCTGTAACGCCCCATTTACAGGTAAACCCTAACGGACATTTCTTTAAACAGCTCATTTCGTCATCACCCCTGGGACAGTGTGGGTGACCGTCACACACGTGAACAGGGTGAAGCAGGATGTAGGAGTTGTGACACTGGAATAAGCCGGGCCTGGAGATCTCATTGTAGATGTCTTCGTTCTCGTCATCCCCCTGGGGACAGTCCATGGCACCGTCGTTCACCATGTAGAGAGGGATACAGTAGGAGTGACGGCACTTGAAGAAGCCATCCATACAGACAAAGTGTTGACAGTTTTCTAAATGAGACAAATCTCTGCAGCCAATGGGTTTCTTGCTGTAGCGACCTTTGAGATGGACACAACGTGGGGCAACTCTGCTGACCATCGACTCAGATTCAGGAAGTTCTGATTGAGCTGGCTGTGAGTTTTCATTTCTACATATTGTCATCACTTCGTTTGGAAGATGGCGGAGCATACATTCAATTTCATCGCACACCAAATCAGCATAACAAATTTTGTGCGATGCTGAATTAAAATCTTGTCCAACATTTTCAGACCAGAGACTTGGCAAACATTCCCCATCGGGACATGCAGTTTCCATACAGTCAATACAGTTTTTTTCGTCGCTTTGATGAGGACAATCTGGTACACCATCACAGCGACCCTCTAGGTTATAACAAGAGTTTTCTCCCTCCTTCTCACACAGAATGTCCTTGTTAGAGTTCAATTTGCAAAAACACAGCTCTTCATCCCGGCTGTTCTGACAGTCGTATCTCCCATCACACACAAAGCTGTAGGGCACTTCTTCTGATCCCTCACCACATGCAAACATTCGAATATTTTCTTGCTTTATTTTATCCAAAGTTGCCCTCTGATTTACTACACTGACCCTATTCTCGATCTTTTTCAATGGGTTTGTTGATAGGTCTAGGTCAAGTTCGCAGACGATCACTCGTGCTTGATCGTCCAAAGAAGACACCCTTACATTTGAAATGTTGAAGATATCTCCGACGTGGACCATGGAACTGTTCACTACAAATTCTACTGCAGGGATTGATTTTTCTATCTTGTTATCTGGTATAAAATTGCCAAAGAGATATGGACGGGTTCTCATCCAATTTAAAAGAACATTTTCCCTATCATATGATTTCAACTCATCAAAGTAAAACAAGTTACGTCCTGGATCTAATTTTCCTTTTGTTTTACTTGTAAAGTATGACAGCAATTCTATTATAAATTCTAATTCTTCCTCTGTTTCCATGACAACCAGATGAGAATTGAGACGTGTACACATAGACGACGCGGTGTCATGACTAACTAGAGAGTCCGATACTGCAAGTGTATAACACGACTGTCGGTCAGGGTTCGTCTGACTCTTGTACATGACCCATCCAGTGTTACACTGACCACACAGAGTCATGGACAGATACTGGTTGTCCACCAAATAGCCATTTAGTGAACTCATCATAAACAACCCGTACTTCTCAATCTCTTTGGTCAGGTCTTCAAATTCGGAAACTTGTATGATAAAAGTGTGAGCTACCCCATCATTTAGTTCTAGTTTTATTTCAGTCCAGGGAGAGTCTGTACTTTCACTGAACAAACAGTACTCACAAATAATTAAAGTCACTTGAGTTTTGTTTCTGTTCATGTCCTCGTGTGTCTGAAGATACTGCATGGAGTGGTTTAAAATTGAATCAACGAACTGAAGATTTCTTTCATCTTCTGTCTTAAGACCGTCTATGACACTGATGAGATCCGTGAAGCTGCTGTGATCTTGAAAGTCAATCAAAGTTTTAAAACTGTTGTCGTGTCCAGCAAGGAACAAAGCAAGCCTGAGGTTCTTGTTGTGGTCACTTGGAGAAAAAAGATTTACAATAGCCTTGAGTCTGGTCTTTTGTTGGGCGTCTACAGAACCGACATGCAACAACAGATCAAAGTTTCCAGACCTGCAGTTCTTGAGGGGGAACTTGGTCATGGAGGAAACTGCTGGAACATATGAGACTGTATGCCAATATATTCAAATTAATAACAAAAATAGCTTAAGAAAATATCAGCACCTCCTTTATTTATCCTCACAAAGTTTAAAATCACTGACCACACAGTTACTTGATTCAAATTTTGGCCAACTTTACACACTTTCCTTTTCTAGCGCTGTTCAAGCCTTAAAAATGCTATAAAATTACGATTATGTTTTCCGTACTTACCACTCGTAACAAAACATAAACTAGCTACACGTAGCCACCACATGATAATACTCAACTCTTGTTTCAACAGAACTAAAAGTACTAGTTAAGTTACGTTTTAAATTCAGATTACAATACACAATCTATAGATTTTTTGCAGTTTACGTTGCATAATTAAACGGGTGGAATCAAATTCTTTATGACATTAAATAACATTTAATATACCCCTATTGTTTCGATATACACCTAGCCAAGATTATAAAAAACAATTACAAATTGCCATTAAAAATAGCAATTATTAATTTGTTATTCGCATCTTTAAAATGTCATTTAAAATACGTCACCTTAGACTTTAACATACCCTTTAATCCTAATAGACACGTAGGCCTACTCAAAAATATGTCTGTCGACATTTGGCAAAAAGTAAAACAAGGTTGCTTCATTAAATATAGATGGTGAAATGTCTTTCTTCACAGTGACTTTTTGATGGTAAAGCAATCTATTGCCTTACCGTTATTAAAAACAAACTGTCCTTATTTTATTTTTTGTTTTTTGGAATAATCAGCTGTGTAAATTATGACTCTCTTTGCGAGGACAGAAAGGTTGAAAGGATATTCTCTGTAAAATCTGACAGTTGACCAACACCCAGAAATCATCAGCTGTGCCAATAAGAATACGCTGTGTAAGTTGTGTACAAGAACAAAGTCTAGAATTATATAAAATATTTTTGTTAACAGGTGTTGTGAAGTGTAAGTTGTGTATAAAAACTAAGGCTAGAACTACACAAAATATTTTTGTTGGTAGGTGCTTTGATCTGTCAGTATAATTATATGAACCAAAGTGGTCGGATGCCGAATCGGGCAATGCCCGCAATCGCATCATATTTGACAGGCTCCTGCCTTCGGCCGACAGAACACGGAGCACGATGCCGGTTGGCTACACGAAGTCCACGAAGATGTGGTCAAACATGATCTCGACTGACCGGTGCCCAGTATGAGCTACACATCGAAAAAAATTCCAAAGTAGGAACCCTATTATAACTCCTGAGGTCGTAGACCGACCCTAGGGACTAACAAAAAAAACCTATGATATCTTCGGGAAGGCCTTTAAAAGTGACAGGTCCGAATTTTCCCTATATAAACATTGTTAATTTGGTGGAAACCGATGACTATTTTCATAACAATTTTCAGGGGATTTTGGCTCTGTGCATCTGGCTTATTTTTTCCATAGTGTCGAATAAATAAATAGGCCTTATGGAAAAACTATCTGTCAGCCTCTGCTCGCACACGCGATGGCTAAAAAGTGACCACAAGTGAAATTCTCCTTATATGAATATATATATATATATATATATATATATATATATATATATATATATATATATATATATATATATATATATATAAACTTGTCAAACGACACTCCCTCCCCCACCCCTTGATATTTTGTAAGGTCGTAGAAAAACTACTATAAATGTCAGAAAAACTCGCCATAGCTGGGAAAAATGGGTATAGTTGTTCTTCCTTCATTCCTTATACGGAAACCGGCTCAGAAGGTTCACTTCCATTAGCCGGGCAGGCCTCAGTGTGGCAAACCGCGACAGAGTTTCCCACACATTGGTCGCTACTTCCGTGGGCTCTCACCGGGCTTTCCTTCCCCACCCACCAGACGCGGGACGTGGGGACGTCGTCCTACCGCCTGGTACCCGGCTTGAGCCTAGCGCATACAACAGTTCTACTCGGCCAGATCAAAAACCTCTAGCTGACGTTGGCTACCACAAGCCATTCCGCACCTATTCCGCGATATATGTGATTGGATAGGAATCGTTTGATTAGTGGAGTTAGGTGTGGGTTGTGCAATGTGGATTAGTGGGACGTGAGACAAGGTGTATGGCTTTTAATGTTTGTTTACATGTTTGAATATTTATTTTTGTTCTTTTTTTTTTTGTTTGTTTGGTTACAGAAGGGAATCTGCACTGTGTGTAGAGCTGTAAAATAATATTTAAGTAGAGAACAATTTCTTTTTTAAAATACTGTTAATCACAAATTTATTTTAAGTCGTTAATTAATTTATTGATTTATTCATTGGTAGATTAAGCACATTAATCATAAAAGTTCAGAAAAATGACTTAACTTATAGTGACGTCACATGATTTATTTACTTTTTACAACAATAATGCTGGATTCCATCGAAGATTTTATTGCCCATTCTAACGTTTTGACGCAATCTAAAGCTAATTTTCTGTCGGCTATAGCTTTAACGATACGTCCGTTAGCTATATCTATTACGTTCCAACGTTTTAGCAGTCCTTTTCATGTTAGTATACAATCAATTTCTCTGGATCTAGAATCTAAAGATCAGCTGTCGAAGAAAGATATTTATAGATCTAGAATCTAGGTCAAACAAAAATTAATTGGTTAAAAATAAAAAAGCACAAAAAACGTAAATAACGTCTCGAGCCTAGATAGCTAAGTTGTTAGTGTAATAGGCTTTAATGCGGGTGGCACGGGTTCTAGACACATCATATCAATATTTAAAAAAAACTCATATTTTTTTTAGATGTGAATGATAAAGTTTCCTATCGGAACTTGGCGGGATACAGGGCGGGTGAACGAGAGTTCTTTGTCCTCAGCATATGACGTGGATAGTGTGGTCAGAGCCCTGCTCGGCCGAAATCTTTTTTTAAACGATATAACATGTTTTCTGAGACTTTCTGGAACACTAGGCAGGTGAAGTAGAGTTGGGTAGGCGTATAATTCACCTGTGACCACAGCATATGAAGAGATTGTGTTGTCAGACCAATGCTCAGCCGAAATCGGTGTTTTTAAAAGACAAAAATGTCTGAGGTGTGACGTCTTTTTTAATTGTGGGGTTTGGTATTTTGTGACGATAAGTGACAGACGAGATGTTTTTTTATGAATGAACCCCGAAACCCACAGTTATCCAAGGGACGACGGGTAGTCTAGTATCTACTAAAAACGAACACAACCCACATTTATTAAAAACGCAATATTTTAAAATTCTCAGCAATTAAACCGAAATACTTCTTCGATTACTTTAGTGAATTTTGTCTAGGATTTTATTTCTGTGATTTGTTTTTCTGTGACTATTTTATCTGGCAAAAAAATTTGACTTTACTTTTTGGGTCTGTTTCTGAGATTTTTTTCCGCTCAGCATCAATCTACACATACTTTTACGAATTTATCAAGATAAGGTGTGAATGACAACTCCTCCATTCATTTACTAAAAATAAAATAGTTATTTATTTCTAAGTAAGCTATTATTTGCTTATTTGTAGTAAATTAGCGTATAAACCATATATCAAATTTTCAATATTCATGTAGTCACAACCTTTACATATGATTTTTTTTTTTGCAGACGTGTTTAAACTTGTGGTTTCCATCAATGTTCATAACCTGCAACATGTTGAATGTTTACTATTTGCTGTTAGCAGTCGGGCTAGCATGTAAGTTTCTGTTACCCTAATTCAGTATCAGTTAATTGGTTTGAGCTTGTGGAATATATATATATATATATATATATATATATATATATATATATATATATATATATATATATATACAAAACCTTAAATCGATTAGCCTCTGCAGTAGTGGACAACTATACTCTACAAGACTGCCGTACTAGTCACATCGACCTCATTATTTATGTTCCGTATATGGACCAAATGTACAAGACAAGAACTAAATGGGTTGTGTCCAATTTTTTTCCTACCCCACCAGACGACAAAATGAACACAAGAGTCGCTGTATTTACACACCAGCCAGACGACAAGTCTCCTGTAGAACTTGTCGGCTTTCACAGCTATCAAAACCCATCAGACCTAGAGAGTAAGATTGACAATATCCAGGGCTTTAGTGAAAAGGATGGGTCTAATTTACACTTGGTTCACACAGCCTTGATTGAGTACTTCGACAAACATCAATCTAAGTACAAATCTTTTTCTAAAGTGATTATCAATTTTAATGGGACCAACGGAGAAAACAAGACTTTTCGAGAAAATAAAGAAGTGTTCTATTTTTATATTATGTTGTATCAAGATATATACCATTGGGATTTATTCTGGACCGACACGACGTTTCGCATTTCACGGGGTAATGAAGTTGTAAACTACAACATATTATCAATCTCTCTGTGTGGTCAGTGCAGTCCAGGGTGGGCTCATTTCAAAAGTAAGGCGTATTCAGGCATCCATTCCTGCTATAAGCTAGAAGTATCCCCGTCGCTATTGAGTTATGATGACGCACTCAATAAATGTGAGAAAGACGATGTAAAAGCTACAGTCGTTTCTCTAGAAACAGCAGAGGAGATTGAATTTCTACAAGAAAGTATACCAAGACATATTATAGAACACCCAGAGCAGTTTAATATCACGTCAGCTATGATTCCAATCGCATTATGTGAAAATTGGTCTCTAGTGAGAATAGCAAAAACAAAAAGTGGTCCAGCTGTTACTGTCAACGCACCACAAATGTCATGTGCTGTATGGAAGTTTGAAGTCGATAAATCTTCTTCAATTGTACAGCAGAATGCTTCATGGGTTCTTGTGGATCCTACTTTAAAAATAACAAATCTTTATCTGTGTGAGTTAGAGAGCAAGCATGATATAACTATCACTGACCAAGTGCATACAAGCAAAGTGCTTCCTTTGAACCCTCGCAGTTTGTCCTCACAAAGTGAAGATACTTTTGGTTTGTTTAGATGTAGTCAAATTAAAAATGAAATAAGCGACCTGATACCCTACTCGTATGTGTGTGATAACGACCGGAATTGCCTTAACAACAGAGATGAGCGCATGTGCTCACCATTACTGAAAGACATTTGTAAAACTGGGTTTCCTTGCGGGAATAGCGGGATGTGTGTTTCAGAGAGTTTTCGGTGTGATGGTATCGCGGATTGTCCAGACAACAGCGACGAGGAGAACTGTAGCGGCTGTATGGAGACCACTTGCACTGATGGAACTTGTTTGCCTAACTTGTGGTTCTACAACCACACGAACTACACTAATTTATATTCGAGACAAGAGAAAATGTTCCAGTGTAATATTCATCAACTGTTGGTACAAGAGTTCACAGACTGTAGGGACGATGTTTGTTTTTCAGTGAATGACAAGAGAAAGGTTTTTCAAAAGTGCAAAGTAAGAAAAGAAAGATACATTGATGACAGGGTTGAAAGCAAAGACATACTATCAAGCAAATGGGCCCCTCGATGCATTTATCAAAGAAGTCGTTACACCTATAAAACTTTAGGCTGCACAGATTTATCTCATTTAGAAGGTTGTTGGGATTTTATTTGTGTAGAAGGCCTGTACAAATGCCCGTCGTCTTACTGCATACCGATCTTTTTATTAAATGATGGATACGCGGACTGCCCCTATGAAGAGGATGAGAATAACACTGCAGTGGAGAGTATTGGAGACCCAGAACTTTTTCGGAAATGTGCTGAAAATAGAAATAATTTCGTCATTCATGTGTCCAATATTTGTGATGGCCATCCGCAGTGCCCTGACGGCGATGATGAAAGGGTTTGTTTCAAATCTTGCCCATCTGGTTTTACATGTAAACATGGAGTTTCAGCAGTTACCGACCACAGTCATATTAACTTGACTAACCTGTTTCAGACACTAGACCCTGACACCAAAGTCCTGTACCTTTTAGGTATAAACTTATCACAGGTGTACCTACCCCTTCACATGACTTTTAGTCAGCTGTTAGAGCTTCATTTGTCTCAATGTAGTCTAAGTGATGAAATGCTACACAAAATGATTCTAAGTCTGGGTATCAGTCTTCACACTGTCTATTTTCTTGATCTTAGTTATAATCAAATTAACCTTGTCAATAGCCCTGCGTTTTTTCTGATGTTTAAAACTTTACACATTTTGAACATATCTTTCACTAATATTTATTATTTCCACATCCCAAAGACGTTATTTCCAAATCTTGTTTCTCTTGATCTCTCGTCCACTAAACTTAAATCTCTCCGAATGTTAGCTTCTCGTTACACCCCTTTTATTTACGTAAACTTAAGTTTCACTGACATTGACACTTTGTCATGGCTGGACGACAAACTGACCATTGGAACTCTCGACATAAGACACACACAAACAAACTTTGATTACGAAACATATCTAGCTTTAAAAAACTTAACCATCGATGTAGCAATTTTCGCTGATAACTTTAAACTGTGTTGCGATTTGTTCAGCGGGCCTGGTATTCCATCCCATACTTGCCATGCTCCGAACGACGCTGTTGCTTCTTGTAGCGACCTGTTGGGTGACATTGTGAAACGAGGGTTGTTGTCCAGCGTTTCTCTGTGTGGCTTTCTGGGAAATATTGTCGCCATATCATTTAGATTCATATTTGAAAAGGATAAGTTAAAACGAAGTAACATTTTATTTATAACTAATCTAAGTATCTCAGATTTTCTGATGAGTGTTTATCTGGCGATCATAGCCGGAAGTGACGTATACTACCGTGACAACTACGTGTTACATGAGGAGCAATGGCGGGCTAGTCTCCTGTGTACGTTCTCGGGGTTTCTCGCAACACTCTCGTACGAGACCTCCACCTTGTTTGTTTTGCTCATCACATTAGATCGCTACCTTCTCTTCAGAAGGCCGCTTGACCCTATAAAAATACCATTTAAAGGTTTAATGGCACTGGTTGTTGTAGCCTGGGTGGTTGGTCTTGTGTTAGCCTTGATTCCAGTCATAAAACCCGACTGGCAGATTTACTCGTCAAATGGAATGTGTTTAGGCCTGCCAATCAACATGAAACAAGACAACGCCTGGGTCTTTTCATTTTCTGTTTTTGTTGTGCTGAGTTTTATTCTGGTTTTGTTCATTACAGTTGGACAGATCATGATCTTTAGATCTATTTCCCTGCCAAGAAACTCTATCATCAACTCTTCTCTACAGCGTAAACGTGAGATCACAGTGGCCCAAAATTTGTCCTTGGTTGTCATGTCCATTGTCCTCTGCTGGTTTCCTGTGTGTGTCATGGGTCTGATGTCCGCGGCCGGACACATGTTTAGTCCGGACACTTTGGGCTGGCTGGTCGTTCTCGTCCTTCCCCTCAACTCTGCCCTCAACCCCATTCTATACACGCTGCCTGCTCTACGGCAGAGGTGGAGAGATTTCAACAGGAAAATAACCAAATATTATTAAGTCTAATTAATTTAATTTATCTTTTTGCATTGTATTTTCCTTCCACTTGATAATTGCATATACCTTCTAAATTCAACTCATATACAAATTTAGTTTCAATTTTTCTGTTGGATTTGAAACTAAAATTCAAAAGCATTTTTAAAAATTAATTTTCTTCCGACTTCAGTCCATAAACTCGTCGAGCCTGGATTTTGGAAAAATGTGGAGGTGAGGGGTATGTGTTATATCCCATTTTCCTCAAGATACGATCATAAGTATACACAAAGAACAAAAAATTGTTATTACAGTCCGCTTTTCATCACAGATACCAACATCCAAAATGTTTGATGAATGGTGAAGGGTCTAAAATTTCTTTTTTTTTTTTCATGCATGCTTAACATTTTACTATTCCTTATTAAATTTAACCGATTTTGAAAAAAAAAATTGTATCGACTTTTCCAAAACACTTTTAGTCCATATGCTGGCTGTAGAATTGTTGATTTATAAATATCACAAGATATATTTCTTTTTAAAAAGTCTCGTTGACACATTGGCGCAAAATATGTCATGTTTTGTTTTACTGATTTATAAAAAAAATGGGTCTACGACAAATTCCCGAAAGACACTTGCCCGAATGCCGTTTGCCCGAAGGCCGATTTCCCGAATGGACACTTGCCCGAATGCGACAAATGCCCGAATGGACACTTGCCCGAATGCGACAAATGCCCGAATGGACACTTGCCCGAATGCGACAAATGCCCGAATGCCACTTGCCCGAAGGCCGTTTGCCCGAAAAATGTTAACATTATATATTACCAAATAATCATTCGTAATCAATTTAAATTAGAAAAGTTGATACAAATAAACTTATCTTAGCAAAAAGAAAGGAAAAAAAAATATATATTACCACGCAGACATTTTAAATTAATTTGTATTTGCTATATAAAAAGTGTAGAAACATACTTAGTCTTCCCTCTATAAAACACGACAAAAAATATCATTTTCGTTTATAACAAGTTTTTAAAATGAAATCTGCTTTCTTTATAAAGTAATCGCTCCAACACATCGTCTAAACAATGTGCATTAAATGGAGATAAAACATATGTGACTACCTTTAGTTTTTAAATTCGCCGCCTAGACCACGCCTCGTTCTATTGTGAAATGATCACCCCACAAGTTGAGCATAACAAGATAAATCAAACAAATGCGCCTCTGTTCAATGTTGCGAGACGCCGCGCCGCCTACACCATGTCATAAGCGCTGTATAACCACCGCAACACGTCGGCTAAACAAGGTGTTCAAAACTTACATCAAAAAAATGTTAAGACATCGCCGCCAACATCACCTTACATTTATGAAAGATATAGATTTTTCTACAGCCATTTCTTAATTTTGAAAAAAAAATAAAAGCTAAATTTTAAAATTATAAAGAACTTTGTTTTTATGCTTAGAATTGTGTTTATTATCAAAATTTTAAACTTAAATTGATAAAGAAACTCTATTTGGTAATATTATTTATTATCTAATATTAAATTTTTTCGGGCAAACGGCTTTCGGGCAAGTGGCATTCGGGCATTTGTCGCATTCGGGCAAGTGTCCATTCGGGCATTTGTCGCATTCGGGCAAGTGTCCATTCGGGCATTTGTCGCATTCGGGCAAGTGTCCAATCGGGCATTTGTCGCATTCGGGCAAGTGTCCCTTCGGGCGTTTGTCGCATTCGGGCAAGTGTCCATTCGGGCGTTTGTCGCATTCGGGCAAGTGTCCATTCGGGAAATCGGCCTTCGAGCAAACGGCATTCGGGCAAGTGTCTTTCGGGAAAACGTCCGGCTCCCAAAAAAAATACAAGTAACTTTTTATTTTGAAAAGTTTTAGCTTATTGATAGATTTGGTCTATCTTAATTAATAAGCCTTATTTATTTATTTGTGTTCACCTACGCTAGAGTACTTAGAGGAAAGTATTTGTATGCATTATTGTCTCTTCTGAAAAAAAACGTTTGCCATGACAACGGCGGCCATCTTGAAAAACTTTTGTGAAGGTCTTAAGGTTAAGAAACTAACATATAAACTGATGATTCTTTTACAAATTCTAAGCTAGTTTTTATAACATACAACTCTCTAGAAATATATTTTTCGAATTTTCAAAATCTGGTATGATTAAAACCATTAAAAATTAATGGGTTTTTTTAAATACAAAATTTGGAAAATTAAAATATTTTTAGTTTTTTTTTCTGTTACTAAAATTAGAGCGTTACTCTTTATTTAAAAAAAAAAAACAACAAACAACTAAAGACCGAAAATACTTCACAAATTTAGTATTTTTAGAATCAGTGATGTAAAAGCTACAAATTCAAAGAACTTGAAAATAATATTTTGACTTTGGGGCTACATTTCTATTTATTTTCACCTAAAGTTCCACTTTCGTTAGACAAACATTAATTAGCTAAATAATTCATACTAAAAAAATTAGCCGTTACAATTTTAAAATAAAATAATTTTTTTTTCTCGTATATGGAGTATAGAGGAAGTAGCTTATTATAATCGTGCAAAAACTCGAAATCCAGATTTTCACAAATCTCGATGTTTTACACCTCCCTGAGTCGGAACAAAATAGTTTTGCTATTTTGTCTATATGACTGTGTGTATGCGTATATGGGTGTGAAAGTATGTCTGTGAACACGATAAATTGAATACCGTTACAGCTAGATTGATGACTTTTCATATTTAAGTATTGTATCAAAATTATAGTTCTGTATCATCTTTTCACCGATTTCAAGCAACCGGAAGTGGAACATATTTTACTTTTGGTTTTTTAAAAGCCTATAACTTGAGTACTATTTCACATAGATAAACGGAATTTTATCTATAAGTAAAAGATCTAATTCCCTGCCTTCTGTCAATTTTTTTAGTAATTTCTTTTGAACGGAAGTAATAGCAATTTGTTTTTTTTTTAAATTTACGCGTATGAATTTATTAGTATTCTGTACTATTATACACATATTGTTTTTTTTTTACGAAATTCTATTCTATTTTTTTTAATTAAGTATGTAAAATCTGATTAAAAGTCATGTCTCTATCCCGAACTGCCATTCCCGTATTCGTTACATAAGAATATATTAGAAAACTGAAATAATGCTTGTAACTCTTAGAGTAATATCTATTTTCTGATTTTCATACTTTCTAAAAGTTTTATGTTGTTTATGGTTCTTAAATATTAACACCTTAATTTTTACAATTATTCTAAGTATTTTTGCATAATTTAACAAAATATGTTGACACCTTTGTTTTACAATTATTTTACAGTAATTTGTTAGCATTGTTTTTAAATTTTGATATAAAACTCTTTCTAATGAAAACCTAAGTATTGCTTTTGGTCAGACAAATATAATGGAGGCAGCGTCCTAACTGCATATTTATATTGCCAAGTTAAGCGATTCTAGTCTAGCATCAGCCAAACTTATGGAACACGTCCTTAAAAGCTGCATGAAGATAGAAATACTAGAACACAATGCTCACTGAATTCAAGTTGACTGCCGCGCATTTCTGAATGTTTGTCTGATTTGCAGTAAATATTCATAATTATATTTTTGTTTTGTATAAAAATAATATTTTAATGGTTTAGTTTTATTGAATACAGTGATTTTCATGCATGATTCATTTTGTGTACCAATAAAATGTATACCCATGATTTGCCAATGAAAAATTACTATTTATTGTTCCTGCCAAGAAGGATTCGATGAATGTACATTTGAAGATGTTGGGGACAGTACCTCCAAAGATAATAAGAACCATTTATTTAACACATGAATTTGTTAGTGTAGTAGATGCAACCCGGGGCGGAACTACAGTGCCGCCAGACCCCGCAACATGCGGGGGGGGGGGGGGGGGGCAGGCCTTTTAGGGGACCACAGCCGACCATGATCAATTTTTTTTTATAGTTAAAGAATAATTTTCTTGTAAAAAAACAAACAGATCTACTACAGTTGTGATGTACTACAGTAGCTAACACACACTGTATCGTAAAGTTGTAGTGTGTAAGATAGGCAACTGTTCAAACCGCTTCCATGACTTATTTCCCTTTTTTTTAAATAGTCAAATACGTGTGTTCTTAAGAAACTTTAAATAAATTTGCACTAAACAAATTAAAAAGCAATTACATCTTTTAATTATTATTTTTTTTAAATACATAATAAAGAATGAAATAGTAAAAAAAGAAATGTATTAAAAACTAATAATACAAATACAAAAATACTTTAAATAAACATAAGGCGAGAAACCATTACACATACAAAGCTTTCTTGCTTCATATTCTTTTGACCGACTTGCTAATTAGGAAACATTATGTCAAACATTTTCTTTAGCTACACTCACAGCTGACGACCTAAAAAGAGAGCTATGTATGTTATGTAGCCTATCACCAGCTGAATTTGAAGGTCTGTATAACTATGGGACACTGCGTAAATGGTATGTCACCATTAGATCAAAGGAACTATATGAGAAAATGCACCTAAAAGAATTTCACAGAGATTTGCCACCTGGGGTAACATCCAGATACAGAGTGCAGAGAATATCAATAACCCACGCCGATAAATCTGGGCAAAGGGGCATGCTGAAATGGCTGCCTTCCAAGACAAGCGACGATGATATAATGGCGATTCTGAAATCTATAAGCAGTCAGGACTCAACACCAACATTTAAGAGAATAGACCAATCAAATGTGGTCCAATTCACCATCTCTCTGGAGAAAGAAGATGTGGAGAGTGTGCCACACTATATTATACTTACAAATGAGGCCAACAAGGAGAGCAGAGTCCTTATAATCCTCAATGGGAGGAGGGTGCAATGTTGCCACTGCAACACAGACAGACACCTGCCTAAAATGTGTGAGCATTTGAGGACTCGCGCTCTTGACGGCGTCCAGCTAGTAGATGGACAGTACAGGGCAATTGAGCCTTGGGATGCAAATGATAAAGAAGAAGTTAGGGAGCATCTAAGTAACAATAGAAATTTCTTAAAGCATTGGGACAGTTATGATGTTGACGGAGAAAGACAAAATGAAATGCTTAGAGAAGCAAGGCATAGAGAGGTAGAAGATGCCTTTGGAGTAGATGGCCAAACTGAAGCACATCATACTACTGCAGCATCACAGCAAGTTAACGAAAGCGTAACAGAACCCACCATAGAGGCCGAAGCCATGGAGACAATAGCGATCAGAAATTCCATAGTAACAGGGTCTCAAAAAGATGGGAATCAAGAAAATTTGGAGGCTGTCGACGAAACAATAAATGATATTCTTCAAGATAACACTAGTTCAGAAAACATAACGAAACCGCTAAAGAAAATTAAAAGCTCACAAAGTATATCAGCAACAAAGGTATCAGGTCAACTGTCATATAGTCAAGCAATCAGTTCAAGTAAAAATCAATTACCTACAGTAAAGCCACCTCAAAGGGTCGTGACCAGGGCCCAACGGGATAGCAAACCAGCGGCTGGAAAGTTTGGCGTTAAAAGACCACCACCATCCAGCCCTCCAGAAACAGATGTTCGAAAGAAAACCCCAAATAATTCATGCTAACTCTGGCAACATTGAACATCAGGGGGGCTAGGGACAAACACATTATATAAACAACATAATAAATAAACACAATATTGACATCCTACTTTTACAGGAAACTAACATTTGAACTACAGAAGAAGCAAATAAACTAGATTCTAGATGCATAATTAATATCGACAGTCTCAAGCTAAACATCACTCGATCAGCCCTCAAGTAAATTAAAATTTTAGAACAGTCTTCTGTTTCCCAGGTTTTTTAAAAGTGCACAACCTGAATAGTAGAAAGAGATACACACCTCACCCCCCCCCCTCTCACACACACACACTTCCCCCCACTCAACCGGACTGGAGGATTTTTCAAGGTAGCGTGACCTCTTTGCCAAGGGTCAATTTTATGTCATGGAAAGTTTTGGAATGATAGATCAGTATGTGTACTGCAGAGACACTTCTCCCAAGGTCGTTTCTATTTCTGTCCATGGGCGGCTACAATGTGAACTTTTGACTCCTCAACTAAGGACAAAGCACAGTAAACTAAGCAGTCAAGAGAAACCTAGTTTGCACACCTTATTTTAGTCTAGTTCTTATGCCATTTTCTCCATTTGATTATTATATATGCAATTGATGTTCATGTCTTTGATGCTGTGTAAAATCTATCAAATAAATAATTATTACTGATTTAAATGTTTAAAACAATTGAATTAATAAAACAATAAAAAAAAATAAAAAGGAAAAAAAAAAACTAATTGAGTGTATAGATATAGATGTTTGAAAGGGAAGAGTGTTTGCTTTTACGTGTCTCATTGTAATAACATAACTTTTCCGATTGCTTAAAATTTGTATCATTTTAATTCTCTGTAATCCCAAATTCATTTCAGCTCTACTTAGAAAAAAAAAAAAATTCCCCTTTCCCCCCCTCGTCCCCTCAGCCCACCACGCCGAGAAAAAAAAATCCCTTGAATCATCATTTAATTACACATTTGCATTTTCAGTTTCAGGTTGGTTTTTAATTTTTAATTTTTCTTTATATTTAGACGTTTTGTATTACATCTATGTATATGTAAACCATCTTAAATGAATGAAAGCAGGCTACAAGTAAGAAAGAAATATTACTATTGTAATATATTGTATTACTATTTCGTTTTCATTTGATGTTCGAAATTATGTAAGAATTTGATGTTGATGTACCTGTTTTAAATTGCAAATAAAAGTATTTAAAAAAAAAAAAAAAAAAAAAAAAAAAAAAAAAAAAAAAAAAAAAAAACAGATTAATAGCACTTATACATGATGTGTTGTTGCTGTATTATGTTTTAATTTTTAATTTTTCAAATTTCGAACAATCCCGAATTGAGTATTCTGTGTTCGTATTTTGGTATATATATATATATATATATATATATATATATATATATATATATATATATATATATATATATATATATATATATATATATATATATATATATATATATATATATATATGGGGCCCAAACATTTTTTTGCGGGGTGGCCCAATTTTTCTAGTTCCGCCACTGATGCAACCATAAACATAACTCCCAAATAGTGTCAGTCATACACAGATTTTAAAAGGGAAGGCTACTTATAGTATGATCTTCAGTGGCGTAGCCATTTCGGGTGTGACCCGGTGCGACACTTAATGGTGTCACCCCCTACCCGCAAGAAATATATATATATATATATATATATATATATATATATATATATATATATATATATATATATATATATATATATATATAATACATGTATGTGTATACGCATGAGTATACTTCATGTTGTCAACCCTCCCCCCCCCACTCGTGTCGGGCTTTGTCCAGCATTGGCAGGTTTACTTCATGTTGTCAACCCCCCCCCCCCCACTCGTGTCGGGCTTTGTCCACTTTGCTATTAAAAGACTATTTAATTCACTCTAATTAATCAAGTGAAATTATCATTTTTCTGTATATATTTTGCTATTTTTTGCCTTCGTTTCACCCCCCTAAATAAAGTATGCTTAGAACAATGTTAAATAAAGCAATTCACGTTTTGCTTACTTTTATTATGTTCTGCTCGATATTCTCAGCGATTAGACCAAAAAATGTACATATATGGCAAGTTTACATCAAACACTGATCCACCATTGTTAAAACTAGACCGGTATCGTTGAATAATACGCAAAAAAAAAAAGATTTTAAGTATATATTTCTTAAATGACAATGAACCGTCGTTAAAAAATGGAATCACGGTATTGTAGCCAACATTACCATGACGACAATTTAAAAAAGTAGGTCAAGCGACAGGCTACTCTAAAACACAGTTGTGACAGTGACCACACAATATTCAGCGTGAACCACAGATCGCGTCTCGCCAGATATCTCTCCTTCTGTTATCGAATATAGTAGCCTATCGAGTGATCGTTAGCATTTAATTTTGTTATTTCCCATTTAAAAATAGATATTTATGCATTGCCATCGAAGAAGAAAGTATCTGGATGAATTGAATGAAATCGATGCATTAGAAGTTGGTCAAAATTGAGTGCAAGATTTGCCACAAGCAAACAAATAAAGAAAATACAAAAAAAAAAAAAGAAAAAAAAAAAAAAAAACCAACGGATGTTGCGAATTAAATAAAAGCTTGTAATAAAAATTTGCAATTTGCCACTTCTCTACACTGCATGAAGTCGAGTATAATATAATTGGTGAATAATAACCTGATCCAACCGCTATGAGAGATGGAGCCACTTCTCTACCGGGAATAAAGTAAATGTATATTATAACAAAGGGTAATTGAAATGTAACCTAAGCAAGTCACGATAGGAATAGGTTGTTGAAAGATTAATTTGTTGTAGCTAGTAACAACAAGTAGTAAAAATGCTAATAGCCAAGTCTGATGACCTCTTGTCTTATCAATGGTTTACAGACGGCGAGTAAATTTAATAAGCAGGTCCAATAACTACGGAACAATTCAATGTCTGCAGCTTACGGCCTGTAATAAAATTATAAGTTACTTAAAAAAAAACAAAGTTGACTAGAAGAGTAGGCTACATGTGAATTTATAAGACTTAAGAAATACTTGGTAACATTGATATTAAGTATGAGTTACAACAAATGGTACAGCAAACGAAATTTAAAAAAAAAACGAAGTAGAGTCTACGTACCAATTAAGAAACACGAGGAGCAACCCAACAGGTAGTCCCAAAGTAGCGACACAAGCGGATAGTAAGAATATATCGGCACTAAGGCACCAGAGCTATCTTTTTACCAAATATCAACATTTATCAACATCTATAAATAGTCAATCTAATTAAAACACTTTAAATAAACCGGGAGTGATCTCCCCTAAACTTTCTCGAATATTCTTATATAAAACAACAGGGGATGGGAACTCGGGCTATAGACATGATTTTTAATCCATTTTAAATACTTAAAGTTTTAAAAATAGAATACAATCTCGTAGACAAAAGTATTGCACACCAAGTGAAAGCCAAATTAACAAAAGTGCATAATAGTGCGCAATATTATTAGTACTTTAAAAATTTACATTAGTTTTTTGAGAAATCGGAAGTAGCGTAAAGTACTACTTCTGGTCAACGGAAAATACTCAAAATTTAACAGAAGGTAGAGAATTAGATCTTATACTTACATGTGAAATTTTATTTATCTATCTGAAACAGTACTCAAGTTATAGGCTTTTGAAAAATTCAAAGTAGAAAAAGTACCACTTCCGGTTATCGGAAATCGCTCAAAAGTTGATACGGATCTACGATTTTGATAAAATACTTATATATGAAATTTCATCAACCTAGCTGTAACGGTACTCAAGTAATCGTGTTTACACACAGACAAACACACAGACAGACAGACACACAGACATACGGACAGAATTGCACAGCCCAGTTTTTCAGACTGGATTACGCATAAAACCTCTTAATTTTGATAAATCTGGATTGATAATTTTTGCCCGATTAAAATAAGTCCTCTATACTTCGGATGTGATGAAGGACTGAGGTGTAATACGGTGAAAATTGTTAAAATTTCAAGTGATTTTTGTGCACGATTACAATACTTTCTCTATACTTCGTATATACGAGAAAGTAAAAAGACGCTCTCCCTCTTGTCATTTTCAGCAAAGTGCCGCCTCTTTTGGAAACTTTTTTAAACTAAAAGTTTTAAAGTATGACTTTTGTCAAACATTTAGTTTTGGTCCGCAAATCAATAAAGATCATTTACAAGGTTTCTTTTCATGCAGCAATCAAGCAAATTCTATTAGACTAGTCTTAAATCATGATACCATTTACGAAGCGTCTACGTTTACAACATGTTTTAACACCTGTATTAGTTTGTAATTCTAAAAATAAGTATTACGATGCATTGCGATGTTTAAAAAATTCTACGGGGAGTACAACTTGAAAAGAGGGGTGTTAAGTTAAATTTCACTGTATAGTGTATTTGCCTAAGAATAATTAAATACGAAATAAACCGGGAGTGATCTCCCCTAAACTTTCTCGAATATTCTTATATAAAACAACAGGGGATGGGAACTCGGGATATAGTTATGATTTTTAATCCATTTTAAATACATAAACTTTTTAAAATAAAATAGAATCTCATAGAAAAAAGTATTGCACACCAAGCGAACGCCGAATAAAGATGTTCATAATGGTGAGCAATATTATTAGTACTTTATAAATTTAGATGCGTTTTTGAGAAATCGAAAATAGCGTAAATTAGTACTTCCCGTCAACGGAAATTACTCAAAATTTAACAGAAGGTAGAGATTTAGATCTTTTACTTACATGTGAAATTTCATTTATCTATCAAAAATAGTACTCAAGTTATAGGCTTTTGAAAAATTCAAAGTAGAAAAAGTACCACTTCCGGTTATCGGAAATCGCTCAAAAGTTGATACGGATCGACGATTTTGATAAAATACTTATATATGAAACTTCATCAACCTAGCTGTAACGGTACTCAAGTAATCGTGTTTACACACACACACACACACAGACACACACAGACACACACACACACAGACACACAGACATACGGACAAGATTGCAAAATTATGTTTTTCCGTATCAGTGAGGTGTAAAACGTCGAGATTTGTAAAAATCTCGATTTTTTTGCACGATTACAAGACTTTCTCTATACTACGTATATACGAGAAAGTAAAAATACATAACACATCACAAATAGTTACTTTATATGTAAAGTTTGAATCGTGTAATTAATGTATAAAACATTACAATACTTTGGGGGAGTTGATAATACATACATTCCGCCTAGCGACGCCTCTGGGCCACCTACATTATTTAGAAAATTTAGTTAATTCATAAATATATTTAGGCATCTAATTAAGTCAAATGTAATGTTAGATTGCATTGTCATTGTGTCTCGACCAACGTGCCAAGTTTGAAACAAATCGGTCTGTTAGAAGTGCTCGAAATTTCTCTCCTGAGTTTTAGTGGTATATGGATAAATATTTCTACATTAGGCAAATTTAAAATGAAGGACCAAAAAAGAAATACACACCAAAAATAATCCAAGTAAAACTTCTTACAACATTTGTTTTTATTGTTAGCATTTATATACTCAGCTGATTATTTAAGTCTACGACGATGAATTGTTTAGTTTTGTGAAAAAAATACGTGAATAAACTCGGTGCGTCTTATTAATAAACTGTCGATATACGAGTTTGGTTATAGTCTCTGATTTCTTGGGTGGAAATGTAAATGAATGGTTTAGTTCATGGGTTCCCTACCTGGGGGTCGCGACCCCCTTGGTTGTCGCGAAGGGCTTTCTGGGGGGTCGACAACTGGTAGACTAAACTCTAGCAATGAATAAAAAACATAAATATTTAGAAAAATATTTGAAATTCGGCATTACTAACATCACTGGAAATGGAATAGAGAATAAACTATTGGTACTGTGCAAAGTTGTTTTTTGTCAGGAGTCTATGAAAACTTCCAAACGTCAATTTGAGACGAGTCATTCGGAACACACCAAAATAGATATGTAGTTCTTTCCTCGGCATGAAGCTAGTTGCAAACGTCAGAGATTTGATCGAACAGAACGTTTTCATCAAGAAAACACAGCATTAGTGCAAGCATCATATGAAGTAGTACTAGAAATTGCCAAGCATAAAACATCCAAGTAAAACTTCTTACAACATTTTTTTTTATTGTTAGCATATATATACTCAGCTGATTATTTAAGTCTACGACGATGAATTGTTTAGTTTTGTGAAAAAAATACGTGAATCAACTCGGTGCGACTTATTAGTAAACTGTCGATATACGAGTTTGGTTATAGTCTCTGATATCTTGGATAGAAATCTAAATGAATGGTTTAGATTTAATCAATATATGTGGTCAAGGTTGAGTGTATTTTTTAAGAATCTTTATAGAATGATGCTTTAATTTTACATGTAGTCGTTCGCAATTAGCCTCTAATGGAAAATACTTGATATTTTAATTTTAGATTTGAATAGACATAAAATGTTCACACGATATTTACACATGGACATTTAACTTCTTTGTGAGCTGTATTAAAAGTCTCCCTTTGATCAGAGAAAATCTCTATACGGTTATAACATGGGGATATTTAACTTTGTGAACCGTTTTTAAAATTGTTCCATCTCCTGTAAAGAATGTGTATGATATAGACAGCAGGGTTCAAAGCTGAATGAAGCGGAACGAAAAGTAATATCAACCAGGCGTACGAGTCCGGACCTATCACGTGCGATCTTGCTGCCATGACACCAGTCACACCCACAGGTACCCAGCAGAGAATGTTTAACATAACAGTCAGACAAACGTGGCTGGTTACAGTGACCTCTTGTGGGGAGATGTCAACACCTGATCGAGGAGGAAACAGAACAAATTTGAATATGAGGACTAGCCCTGTGAGGGTGAGCATGCTGGTGGTGAGTCTAAATGCGATGTACGTGCTGAATGCAAACCTCCACGCTGTGTCGTGTGCCACGTGTAGAGCCGGGTCTACACACATCGAGTTGAGTGAGTAGATCTGCCAGTCAGGGTGGAACAGTGGCACCACAGACAAGGCCACGCCCACCAACCAGCACGTGACCACAGCAGTGATGGAAACACGCATATGATCGTCTAACTTGACCTTAAAGAACAACAGACACCGGTCCATTGTAAGCAAGAAACAAAAGATAGCAGACGTGAAATATGAGAGAGTCGCCAGAACACCTGCCACCCTACACAGTGAGCTGTCACGCCAGTGTGTCACGTGTAACTCAAAGTTGTCACGATAGTGAATATCAACCCCTGCTATGATCGTCAGATAGATACTCATGATAAAATCTGACAGATGGAGATTTAATGACATGAATCCGCTACTTTTTTTCCAGTTAAAATTCTCATATAATAATTTTAGGACAAGAACGACAGGATTACCCATAAACCCAGAAACAGCAACCAACCACAACACAGCACGTTTTACGATGTCACCGATAAGATTTGCACACGAGGAGATAGGATCTTCTGGTGCGAAACAATTATAAGCGCTGATTCCCGATCCTCTAAATTTATCGCAGCAAAATATAAAGCTATCAGCGTATACAGCCGAGGTAATGGTTATCTTATGTAACGTTTTCGACAACTCGGAATCTAGAGCAAGATTTGTGCGTCGTAAATCTAATATTTGGATGGTTGTATAGTTTTTTCCTTTCGTTGTAAGGATATTTAACTTCGTATAACTAAGGTTTAGATATCGTAATGGTTCGAATGGGCTGTATATATCAATGCTGAATCTCTCTATCAAAGTAAATGATAAATCAATCCAAAATTTGCGATGTGTGTTTTTGAAAAATAAACTCTGGACAAAATGGTCGTCCACATCAGTGTGTGATATGTTTACAAAATATAGGTGTGGCATATCCAATAATAACTCGCTAAAATAATCAGGGATTGTTACATTAGAAAATGTATTTAAACTAATATCGAGATGATTAATATGGTATTTACTTATCCACAACACAAGCATAATGGTTCTAAAGGTTTCAAAACTTAAACTGCAATTAGATAAATGTACTTCATACAGTTGGTAAATTATAACCTGTTGTATGACACTGACCCGCGTTAAATTTAACCCTGATAAGTCTAAAACTTTAGTTCTTGGATCAATTGAGTCCATCATGTTAGAGTAATCCACCAGGTCGAGATCTGTGACTGCTGTAACGCCCCATTTACAGGTAAACCCTAACGGACATTTCTTTAAACAGCTCATTTCGTCATCACCCCTGGGACAGTGTGGGTGACCGTCACACACGTGAACAGGGTGAAGCAGGATGTAGGAGTTGTGACACTGGAATAAGCCGGGCCTGGAGATCTCGTTGTAGATGTCTTCGTTCTCGTCATCCCCCTGGGGACAGTCCATGGCACCGTCGTTCACCATGTAGAGAGGGATACAGTAGGAGTTGCGGCACTTGAAGAAGCCATCCATACAAACAAAGTGTTGACAGTTTTCTAAATGAGACAAATCTCTGCAGCCAATGGGTTTCTTGCTGTAACGGCCTTTGAGATGGACACAACGTGGGGCAACTCTGCTGACTATCGACTCAGATTCAGGAAGTTCTGACTGAGCTGGCTGTGAGTTTTCATTTCTACATATTGTCATCACTTCGTTTGGAAGATGGCGGAGCATACATTCAATTTCATCGCACACCAAATCAGCATAACAAATTTTGTGCGATGCTGAATTAAAATCTTGTCCAACATTTTCAGACCAGAGACTTGGCAAACATTCCCCATCGGGACATGCAGTTTCCATACAGTCAATACAGTTTTTTTCGTCGCTTTGATGAGGACAATCTGGTACACCATCACAGCGACCCTCTAGGTTATAACAAGAGTTTTCTCCCTCCTTCTCACACAGAATATCCTTGTTAGAGTTCAATTTGCAAAAACACAGCTCTTCATCCCGGCTGTTCTGACAGTCGTATCTCCCATCACACACAAAGCTGTAGGGCACTTCTTCTGATCCCTCACCACATGCAAACATTCGAATATTTTCTTGCTTTATTTTATCCAAAGTTGCCCTCTGTTTTACTACACTGACCCTATTCTCGATCTTTTTCAATGGGTTTGTTGATAGGTCTAGGTCAAGTTCGCAGACGATCACTCGTGCTTGATCGTCCAAAGAAGACACCCTTACATTTGAAATGTTGAAGATATCTCCGACGTGGACCATGGAACTGTTCACTACAAATTCTACTGCAGGGATTGATTTTTCAATCTTGTTATCTGGTATAAAATTGCCAAAGAGATATGGACGGGTTCTCATCCAATTTAAAAGAACATTTTCCCTATCATATAATTTCAACTCATCAAAGTAAAACAAGTTACGTCCTGGATCTAATTTTCCTTTTGTTTTACTTGTAAAGTATGACAGCAATTCTATTATAAATTCTAATTCTTCCTCTGTTTCCATGACAACCAGATGAGAATTGAGACGTGTACACATAGACGACGCGGTGTCATGACTAACTAGAGAGTCCGATACTGCAAGTGTATAACACGACTGTTGGTCAGGGTTCGTCTGACTCTTGTACATGACCCATCTAGTGTTACACTGACCACACAGAGTCATGGACAGATACTGGTTGTCCACCAGATAGCCATTTAGTGAACTCATCATAAACAACCCGTACTTCTCAATCTCTCTGGTCATGTCTTGAAATTCAGCAACTTGTATGAAAAACGTGTGAGCTACCCTATCATTTAGTTCTAGATCCATTTCAGTCCAAGTAGAGTCTGTACTTTCTCTGAACAAACAGTACTCACAAAGAATTAAAGTCACTTGAGTTTTGTTTCTGTTCATGTCCTCGTGTATCTGAAGATACTGCATGGAATGGTTTAAAATTGAATCAACAAACTGAAGATTTCTTTCATCTTCTGTCTTAAGACCGTCTATGACACTGATGACATCCGTGTAGCTGCTGTGATCTTGAAAGTCAATCAAAGTTTTAAAACCGTTGTCGTGTCCAGCAAGGAACAAAGCAAGCCTGAGGTTCTTGTTGTGGTCACTTGGAGAAAAAAGATTTACAATAGCCTTGAGTCTCGTCTTTTGGTGGGCGTCTACAGAACCGACATGAAACAACAGATCAAAGTTTCCAGACCTGCAGTCCTTGAGGGGGAACTTGGTCATGGAGGAAACTGCTGGAACATATGAGATTGTATGTCAATAAATTCAAATTAATAACAAAATAGCTTAAGAAAATATCAGCACCTCCTTTATTTATCCTCACAAAGTTCAAAACCACTGTCCTCACAGTTACTTGATTCAAATTTTGGCCAACTTTACACACTTTCCTTTTCTAGCGCTGTTCAAGCCTTAAAAATGCTACAAAATTTCGATTATGTTTTCCGTACTTACCACTCGTAACAAAACATAAACTAGCTACACGTAGCCACCACATGATAATACTCAACTCTTGTTTCAACAGAACCAAAAGTACTAGTTAATTTACGTTTTAAATTAAGATTACAATACACAATCTATAGAATGTTTGCAGTTTACGTTGCATAATTAAACGGGTTGAATCAAATTCTTTATGACATTAAATAACATTTAATATACCCCTATTGTTTGATATACGCCGAGCCAAGATTATAAAAAACAATTACAAATTGCCAATAAAAATAGCAATTATTAATTTGTTATTCGCATCTTCAAAATGTCATTTAAAATACGTCACCTCAGACTTTAACAAACTCTTTAATCCTAATGGACACGTAGACCTACTCAAAAATATATCTGTCGACATTTGGCAAAAAGTAAAACAAGATTGCTTCATTAAATATAGATGGTGAAATGTCTTTCTTCACAGTGACCTTTTGATGGTAAAGCAATCAATTGCCTTACCGTTATTAAAAACAAACTGTCCTTATTTTATTTTTTGCTTTTTGGAATAATCAGCTGTGTAAATTATGACTCTCTTTGCAAGGATAGAAAGGTTGTAAAATCTGACAGTTGACCAACACCCGGAAATCATCAGCTGTGCCAATAAGAATACGCTGTGTAAGTTGTGTACAAGAACTAAGTCTAGAATTATATAAAATATTTTTGTTAACAGGTGTTGTGAAGTGTAAGTTGTGTATAAAAACTAAGTCTAGAACTATCCAAAATATTGTTGTTGATAGGTGCTTTGATCTGTCAGTATAATTATATGAACCAAAGTGGTCGGATGCCGAATCGGACAATGCCCGCAAGCGCATCATATTTGACAGGCTCCTGCCTTCGGCCGACAGAACACGGAGCACGATGCCGGTTGGCTACACGAAGTCCACGAAGATGTGGTCAAACATGATCTCGACTGACCGGTGCCCAGTATGAGCTGCACATCGAAAAAATTCCAAAGTAGGAACCCCAGCATAACTCCTGAGGTCGTAGACCGAACCTAGGGACTAACAAAAAAAACCTATGATATCTTCGGGAAGGCCTTTAAAAGTGACAGGTCCGAATTTTCCCTATATAAACATTGTTAATTTGGTGGAAACCGATGACTATTTTCATAACAATTTTCAGGGGATTTTGGCTCTGTGCATCTGGCTTAATTTTTTTCCATAGTCTCGAATAAATAAATCGGCCTTATGGAAAAACTATCTGTCAGCCTCTGCACGCACACGCGATGGCTATAAAGTGACCACAAGTGAAATTCTCCTTATATGATATATATATATATATATATATATATATATATATATATATATATATATATATATATATATATATATATATATATATATAAACTTGTCAAACGACACTCCCTCCCCCACCCCTTGATGTTTTGTAAGGTCGTAGAAAAACTCCTATGGATGTCAGAAAAAACTCGCCATAGCTGGGAAAAATGGGTATAGTTGTTCTTCCTTCCTTCCTTATACGGAAACCGGCTCAGAAGGTTCACTTCCATTAGCCAGGCAGGCCTCAGTGTGGCAAACCCCGACAGAGTTTCCCACACATTGGTCGCTACTTCCGTGGGCTCTCACCGGGCTTTCCTTCCCCACCCACCAGACGCGGGACGTGGGGACGTCGTCCTACCGCCTGGTACCCGGCTTGATCGTGGGATCGTTCGGCCATTTTTTTTTCTTGAGCCTAGCGCATACAGCAGCTCTACTCGGCCAGATCAAAAACCTCTAGCTGAGGTTGGCTACCACTAGCCATTCCGCACCCACTAGGGGGGTCATGAGCTTGGTCCAACTAGTGGCACTCTTCCGAAGCCACTTGAAGGCCGCAGCTTAAAGTCAAGATATCTGGTTAGGGTCGAGAGCAAACCCACTCTTGGTTCCCGGCAATCTTGCACCTCTCCTCCCCCACGCTAATATGTAGGGGACTTGGGAGTCCGACGTACCAGGCTCTTCGGAAGGTATAGGTGTTTAAACTGACCAGTCGTATTTTCCTTTATAATCATTGTAATTTATGTGAAAAAAATATGATTCCAACAAAGCTTTTAGGGTAATTAACCGCTGTACATCTGGCGAATTTTTTTTGCATACACCTCTATAGATGACTAGGCCGTATGGAAAAACTGTTGTTCTTGCTTTAAGCCAGGGGTTCCCAACCCCGTCCCCGCGGACGCCATGGCGCCCGCCGAACGATTCGTATGTGCCCGCCTCTCACTATTCGACAGAGACAGAATTTATTTCATAAACATTATTAAAAGGTTGAAGGGGATGGAAATCAAAAGTTTGAGGGGGGGGGGTGCAAATCGAAAATTTGAGGGGGGGGGGGGGGGTGCAAATCGAAAGTTTTGTCCCCGAGTGACGGGAAGGTTCGCTACGCCTCTGGAAGGAGTTTGTCGATTTAAAATAGGTGGTGCCCGCCACCCTACCAATATTTTAGAATGTGCTCTAGAGTAAAAAAAAGGTTGGGAACCCCTGCTTTAAGCCCTCGATCTCTAATCTTCTTAATCATCAATACTCCCTGTGGAGTATAGGGCAGCAACAAATCTACGCCATTCCACTCTGTCTGGGGCGAGCCACTTTAGTTCATGCCAGGTATCGATTGTATTGAGAAATTTCAAAATTCTTCTCATTATAAGGCTGCATAGATAATGCTGATTACTTAATTTTAAATTAAATTTTTCTAATAACGAATAAGAATACAGTTTTTAAGTTTTTTAGTAAAATAAACTTCAATAGCGTATGTGTTTGATTTGTGTTTGTGATTTGGTTTGTGTTCGTGTTTAAGTTTGCTTTTGTGTTTGCTTTTGTGTTTGTGTTTTGTGTTACGTTTAGGTTAGCGTTTGTTTTTGTGTTTGGTTTTGGTTGGTTGTGGTTAGGGTTAGGTTTAGAATTAGTGTTAGGTTTAGGGTTATGTGTTATTTTCTCAAACGTCCATATTTGCATATAGACATTTCATTGGAAAATTAATATATTTCCTAAACCCTGGCAAGGCCGGGTATATACCGTTTAATAAACACTCAAGTCACGGTCCTTTACAGATAGGTTTTTTAAAGATGCTAGTTCAGGGTCTTATCGGTATTGAATTTGGAAGTTTGTTTTTGATGCGATATATGTGATTGGATAGGGATGGTTTGATTAGTGGAGTTAGGTGTGGGTTGTGCAATGTGGATTAGTGGGATGTGAGACACGGTGTATGTCTTTTAATGTTTGTTTACATGTTTGAATATTTATTTTGTGTATTTTTTTTTGTTTGTTTGGTTACAGTAGGGAATCTGCACTGTGTGTAGAGCTGTAAAATAATATTTAGGTAGAGAACAATTTCTTTTTTTAAAATACTGTTAATCACAAATTTATTTTAAGACGTTAATTAATTTATTGATTTATTCATTGGTAGATTAATCACATTAATTATAAAAGTTCAGAAAAATGACTTAACTTATAGTGACGTCACATGATTTATTTACTTTTTACATCAAAAATGGTGGATTCCATCGAAGATTTTATTGCCCATTCTAACGTTTTGAGGCAATCTAAAGCTAATTTTCTGTCGGCTATAGCTTTAACGATACGTCCGTTAGCTATATCTATTACGTTCCAACGTTTTAGCAGTCCTTTTCATGTTAGTATACAATCAATTTCTCTGGATCTAGAATCTAAATATCAGCTGTCGAAGAAAGTTATTTATAGATCTAGAATCTAGGTCAAACTAAAATTAATTAGTTAAAAATGAAAAAAAAACAAAAAAACGTTAATAACGTCTCGAGCCTAGATAGCTAAGTTGTTAGTGTAATAGGCTTTCATGCGGGTGGCACGGGTTCTAGACACATCATATCAATGTTAAAATAAAATTCAATTTTTTAGATGTGAATGATAAAGTTTCCTATCGGAACTTGGCGGAAAACAGGGCGGGTGAAAAAGAGTTCTTTGTCCTCAGCATATGACGTGGATAGTATGGTCAGAGCCCTGCTCGGCCGAAATCTTTTTTTAAACGATATGACATGTTGTCTGAGACTTTCTGGAACACTGGGCAGGTGAAGTAAAGTTGCGTAGGGGTATAGTTCACCTGTGACCACAGTATATGAAGAGATTGTGTTGTCAGACCCATGCTCAGCCGAAATCGGTGTTTAAAAGACAAAAATGTCTGAGGTGTGACGTCTTTTTTAATTGTGGGGTCTGGTATTTTGTGACGATAAGTGACAGACGAGATGTTTTTTTTATGAATGAACCCCGAAACCCACAGTTATCCAAGGGATGTCGGGTAGTCTAGTATCTACTAAAAACGAACACAACCCACATTTATTAAAAATGCAATATTTTAAAATTCTCAGCAATTAAACCGAAATACTTCTTCGATTACTCTAGTGAATTTTGTCTAGGGTTTTATTTCTGTGATTTGTTTTTCTGTGACTATTTTATCTGGCAAAAAAATTTGACTTTATTTTTTGGGTCTGTTTCTGAGAATTTTTTCCGCTCACCATCAATCTACACATACTTTTACGAATTTATCAAGATAAGGTTTGGATGACAACTCCTCCATTCATTTAATAAAAATAAAATAGTTATTTATTTCTAAGTAAGCTATTATTTGCTTATTTGTAGTAAATTAGCGTATAAACCATATATCAAATTTTAAATATTCATGTAGTCACAACATTTTCATATGATTTTTTTTTGGCAGACGTGTTTAAACTTGTGGTTTCCATCAATGTTCATAACCTGCAACATGTTGAATGTTTACTATTTGCTGTTAGCAGTCGGGCTGGCATGTAAGTTTCTGTTACCCTAATTCAGTATCGGTTAATTGGTTTGAGCTAGTGGAATATATATATATATATATATATATATATATATATATATATATATATATATATATATATATATATATATATATATACAAAACCTTAAATCGATTAGCCTCTGCAGTAGTGGACAACTATACTCTACAAGACTGCCGTACTAGTCACATCGACCTCATTATTTATGTTCCGTATATGGACCAAATGTACAAGGCAAGAACTAAATGGGTTGTGTCCAATTTTTTTCCTACCCCACCAGACGACAAAATGAACACAAGAGTCGCTGTATTTACACACCAGCCAGACGACAAGTCTCCTGTAGAACTTGTCGGCTTTCACAGCTATCAAAACCCATCAGACCTGGAGAGTAAGATTGACAACATCCAAGGCTTTAGTGAAAAGGATGGGTCTATTTTACACTTGGTTCACACATCCTTAATTGAGTACTTCGACAAACATCAATCTAAGTACAACTCTTTTACTAAAGTGATTATCAATTTTAATGGGACCAACGGAGAAAACAAGACTTTTCGAGAAAATAAAGAAGTGTTCTATTTTTATATTATGTTGTATCAAGATATATACCATTGGGATTTATTCTGGACCGACACGACGTTTCGCATTTCACGGGGTAATGAAGTTGTAAACTACAACATAATATCAATCTCTCTGTGTGGTCAGTGCAGTCCAGGGTGGGCTCATTTCAAAAGTAAGGCGTATTCAGGCATCCATTCCTGCTATAAACTAGAAGTATCCCCGTCGCTATTGAGTTATGATGACGCACTCAATAAATGTGAGAAAGACGATGTAAAAGCTACAGTCGTTTCTCTAGAAACAGCAGAGGAGATTGAATTTCTACAAGAAAGTATACCAAGACATATTATAGAACACCCAGAGCAGTTTAATATCACGTCAGCTATGATTCCAATCGCATTATGTGAAAATTGGTCTCTAGTGAGAATAGCAAAAACAAAAAACGGTCCAGCTGTTACTGTCAACGCACCACAAATGTCATGTGCTGTATGGAAGTTTGAAGTCGATAAATCTTCTTCAATTGTACAGCAGAATGTTTCATGGGTTTTTGTGGATCCTACTTTAAAAATAACAAATCTTTATCTGTGTGAGTTAGAGAGCAAGCATGATATAACTATCACTGACCAAGTGCATACAAGCAAAGTGCTTCCTTTGAACCCTCGCAGTTTGTCCTCACAAAGTGAAGATACTTTTGGTTTGTTTAGATGTAGTCAAATTAAAAATGAAATAAGCGACCTGATACCCTACTCGTATGTGTGTGATAACGACCGGAATTGCCTTAACAACAGAGATGAGCGCATGTGCTCACCATTACTGAAAGACATTTGTAAAACTGGGTTTCCTTGCGGGAATAGCGGGATGTGTGTTTCAGAGAGTTTTCGGTGTGATGGTATCGCGGATTGTCCAGACAACAGCGACGAGGAGAACTGTAGCGGCTGTATGGAGACCACTTGCACTGATGGAACTTGTTTGCCTAACTTGTGGTTCTACAACCACACGAACTACACTAATTTATATTCGAGACATGAGAAAATGTTCCAGTGTAATATTCATCAACTGTTGGTACAAGAGTTCACAGACTGTAGGGACGATGTTTGTTTTTCAGTGAATGACAAGAGAAAGGTGATTCAAAAGTGCAAAGTAAGAAAAGAAAGATACATTGATGACAGGGTTGAAAGCAAAGATATGCTATCAAGCAAATGGGCCCCTCGATGCATTTATCAAAGAAGTCGTTACACCTATAAAACTTTAGGCTGCACAGATTTATCTCATTTAGAAGGTTGTTGGGATTTTGTTTGCATGGAAGGCCTGTACAAATGCCCGTCGTCTTACTGCATACCGATCTTTTTATTAAATGATGGATACGCGGACTGCCCCTATGAAGAGGATGAGAATAACACTGCAGTGGAGATTATTGGAGACCCAGAACTTTTTCGGAAGTGTGCTGAAAATAGAAATAATTTCGTCATTCATGTGTCCAACATTTGTGATGGCCATCCGCAGTGCCCTGACGGCGATGATGAAAGGGTTTGTTTCAAATCTTGCCCATCTGGTTTTACATGTAAACATGGAGTTTCAGCAGTTACCGACCACAGTCATATTAACTTGACTAACCTGTTTCAGACACTAGACCCTGACACCAAAGTCCTGTACCTTTCAGGTATAAACTTATCACAGGTGTACCTACCCCTTCACATGACTTTTAGTCAGCTGTTAGAGATTCATTTGTCTCAATGTAGTCTAAGTGATGAAATGCTACACAAAATGATTCTAAGTCTGGGTATCAGTCTTCACACTGTCTATTTTCTTGATCTTAGTTATAATCAAATTAACCTTGTCAATAGCCCTGCGTTTTTTCTGATGTTTAAAAATTTACACATTTTGAACATATCTTTCACTAATATTTATTATTTCCACATCCCGAAGACGTTATTTCCAAATCTTGTTTCTCTTGATCTCTCGTCCACTAAACTTAAATCTCTCCGAATGTTAGCTTCTCGTTACACTCCTTTTATTTACGTAAACTTAAGTTTCACTGACATTGACACTATGTCATGGCTAGATGACAAACTGACCATTGGAACTCTCGACATAAGACACACACAAACAAAATTTGATTACGAAACATATCTAGCTTTAAAAAACTTAACCATCGATGTAGCAATTTTCGCTGATAACTTTAAACTGTGTTGCGATTTGTTCAGCGGGCCTGGTATTCCATCCCATACTTGCCATGCTCCGAACGACGCTGTTGCTTCTTGTAGCGACCTGCTCGGTGACATTGTCAAACGAGGGTTGTTGTCCAGCGTTGCTCTGTGTGGCTTTCTGGGAAATATTGTCGCCATATCATTTAGATTCATATTTGAAAAGGATAAGTTAAAACGAAGTAACATTTTATTTATAACAAATCTAAGTATCTCAGATTTTCTGATGAGTGTTTATCTGGCGATCATAGCCGGAAGTGACGTATACTACCGTGACAACTACGTGTTACACGAGGAGCAATGGCGGGCTAGTCTCCTGTGTACGTTCTCGGGGTTTCTCGCTACACTCTCGTACGAGACCTCCACCTTGTTTGTTTTGCTCATCACATTAGATCGGTACCTTCTCTTCAGAAAGCCGCTTGACCCTATAAAAATACCATTTAAAGGTTTAATGGCACTGGTTGTTGTAGCCTGGGTGATTGGTCTTGTGCTAGCCTTGATTCCAGTCATAAAACACGACTGGCAGATTTACTCGTCAAATGGAATGTGTTTAGGCCTGCCAATCAACATGAAACAAGACAACGCCTGGGTCTTTTCATTTTCAGTTTTTGTTGTGCTGAGTTTTATTCTGGTTTTGTTCATTACAGTTGGACAGGTCATGATCTTTAGATCTATTTCCTTGTCAAGAAACTCTATCATCAACTCTTCACTACAGCGTAAACGTGAGATCACAGTGGCCCAAAATTTGTCTTTGGTTGTCATGTCCAGTGTCCTCTGCTGGTTCCCTGTGTGTGTCGTGGGTCTGATGTCCGCGGCCGGACACATGTTTAGTCCGGACACTTTGGGCTGGCTGGTCGTTCTCGTCCTTCCCCTCAACTCTGCCCTCAACCCCATTCTATACACGCTGCCTGCTCTACGGCAGAGGTGGAGAGACTTCAACAGGAAAATAACTAAATATTAAGTCTAATTAATTTAATTCATTTTTACTTTCTCGTATACGAAGTATAGATGAAGTATTTAAATCGTACAAAACAAAAATCTAGATTTTTACAAATCTCGAGATTCTACACCTCCACGAGTCGGAAAAACATAGTTTCGCAATTTTTTCCGTAGCTCTGTGTGAGTGTGTATGTGTGTATGTTTGTTTATATCTGTTAACACGATAAATTAAGTACCGTTACAGCTAGGATGATGAAATTTCATATATAGATTTTGTATCAAATTTTTAGATCAGTTTCAATTTTTTAGCGATTTCCGGTAAACGGAAGTGGAACGTATTCTACTTTTGGTTTTTCAAAAGTCTTTAACTCGACAACCATTTTAGATAGATAAATAAAATGTCATCTATAAGCAAAATATCTGATTGTCAGCCTTCTTTCAAATTTTGATTACTCTGAGTTGGTTATCCCCCCCCCCCCACCCACCTCACCACCTAAAACCGGAAAGGCTGTAATTGTGTAGATCGATAATTAATGTGTCACACCTAGGTAGGATCACTGACCGATAGGGACCGGACAGTGGTGATTGAAGTTTTTAGCATTTATGATGATAATATATTTCATTCTGATTGTATAAAACACGTTTTTGTAAAAATGAATAGTGTTTAGCTACTATACTACTTACTAAAGTAATTGTTAATCATTTTTTACATTTACAATTAAATTTCTAGAAAAATGTATTTTTATATTAAGATAGCGATTATTTCCCCTATTTCGTTATTCTTCATTTATATCATTATATTATAGCAATCATTATGTCAATTTTTTTTTTACAAAGAATACAAAGCAGATTGTGTTGCGTTCATTGTTTTTGGTTGTTTGTCTGTATAATTTGTTTGTTTGTTTTTTTGTTTAGACTGATAAATCATTTTATTTTGTCGGCTTACATTTTGTATTCTTTCTTATTTTTTCAGAGTACTACATTCAATTTATTTTACATCATAGCGAAGCAATGACATACAGCTAATATATATATATATATATATATATATATATATATATATATATATATATATATAATGCTGGGAAAACATTATTAACACCCCACCACATGAGACGTTCTTCTGCTACGTCACTGCTTTCCGTTATTTCTGTATTTTAAAAATAAAAACGCATAGGAATTTTTAAACTACTAGTAAGTAACTATTATATCGCTTAATATACACATACTGTTTGCCTTTCACTTGGGGCGCAATTTTTTTTCAACAAGATTCAATTATATTTTTACAAAGTTTAAGTATGCAAAAACTGATTTGAATCATATCTATATTCCAAGTTGCAGTCCCGTAGTGTCATATAAGAATATTCGAGAAAGTTTAGGGGAGATCACTCTCGCTTTTTCTAAGACCTTATTTTTGTTTTTAATAATTCTATACAAATTGTTTTTGCCTTTTAAAAAGAATTTCAGTTACTGAAAACACACAAATCATCAATTACATCCAATCTTTAGTTAAGTCCAACAAAAACAAAAATGGCAGATTCTTATAATCATACTTAGTTTTTATTACATCGTACTCAATTTTTTAAATATTTAATGAGCCTTGCAAAAAAATGAGACTATTCTAGATTGAGTCTATTGAGAGAACTGAAATTATACTAGTTACTCTTAGAGTACTTTCTATTTTCTGATTTTCAAACTTTCTTAAAGTTTTCTATTGTTTGTGGTCCTTAAATATTCACCTAAATTTATTTTTTTTATCAATGTCACGTTTCTTAAGTATTTTTGCATAATTAAACTAAATAAGTTGACATGTTTTTCAAAATTATTCTATAGTAATTTGTTAGCATTGTGTACATTTTGATATAAATCCCATTCTAACGAAAACCTATGTCTTGCTTTTGGTCAGACAAATATAATGTAGGCAGCGTCCTAACTACATATTTATATTGCCAAGTTAAGCAATTCTAGTCTAGCATCAGCCAAACTTATGGAACACGTCCTTAAGCTGCATGGAGAATTCGTTCTTAATGAAGTTAACACTAGATCTATAGAGGTTTCGACTAAAAATATTTGTGTTCAACCCGATTACTAGTAGCGATCTCCCAATGACAGTTGTCTGTATCGCCTTCGTAGTCGCCCTCTAAGGCGAGCTGATCGCTCGATCACTAGTATTTAAACTTATCTCCCCTTTAATTATTGAATATAGATAAAACACGTTCATTAGATTGCAATCTCTGAAATACAGATTGACATTGACCAAACAATATTCAGCGTGAACCACGGATCGCGTCTAGCCTGATATCTCTCCTTCTGTTATCGAATATAGTAGCTTATCATTTAATTTTGTTATCTCCCCTTAGTTTCGAAATAAAAGTATAATTTATAAAAACAAACAAAGTTGACTACAAGAGTAGGCTACATGTGAATTTATTAGACTTAAGAAATACTTGAGAACATTCATATTAAGTATGAGTGACAACAAATTGTACAGCAAATGAAATAATACAAAACCGAAAGACAATCTACGAACCAATAAAGAAATACGAGGAGCAGCCCAACAGGTAGACCCACAGTAGCGAGACAAAACGGATAGTAAGAATATATATATATATATATATATATATATATATATATATATATATATATATATATATATATATATATATATATATATATATATATGTATATATATATATTTTTTCTTTTACTAAAATTTTTAAACGATGATATTTGTCAAACATTTAGTTTTGGTCGGCACATCGACGAAGATCTCTTATAAAATTTCTTTTCCTGCAGCAATTAAGCAAATAGTACTAGACCAGTCTTAAATCGTGATACCATTTTCGAAACGTCTACGTTTACAACACGTATTAACAGCTGTATTAGTTGTAATTCTAAAAATAAGCATTACGATGCATTGCGATGTTTAGAAACTTCTACATATAATAATATATATATATGACTCTTCACGAATAGTTACTTTATATATAAAGTTTAAATCGTGTAATTAATTTTTAAAAATTACAATACTTTGGGAGTTGACAATATATACTTCCGAGAATGTTTCTGCGTTGTCACCCGGTGCGGTCCATACCCCGCCTCGCGATGCATCTGGGCAACCTACATTATTGAGAAATTTAATTAATTCATAAAAGTTAGTTTTTAGGCATCCTATTTAGTCAAATATGATGTTAGATTGCATTATCATTGTGTCTCGACCAACATGCCAAGTTTGAAAGAAATCGGTCTGCTAGAAGTGCTCGAAATTTCGATCCTTCGTGAAGAACAAGCTGGCTTCAGGGCCAACAGGTCATGTAACGACCAAATATTTGTCTTGCGCACTATAGTGGAACAGTCCCTGGAGTGGAATTCGTCTCTCTACATCAACTACATAGATATCGAGAAAGCATTTTAAAACATCCACCATCCATCATTATGGAAGATACTAGAGCTATATGGCTTTCCAGGAAAAGTCATAAACATACTTAAGGACATGTACTATGATAACCAATGCTGTGTGCGACACGAAAATCAGCAAAGTGAATGGTTCAAGGTAAAAACAGGAGTCAGACAGGGCTGTGTCATCTCACCTGTCATCTTTTTGGTGGTAATAGACTGAGGATAAGCCAAGAGGAATTGTTTGGGAACTAACCAACCACCTGGAGGACTGTGACTTTGCTGATGACTTGGCTTTACTTTCAAATGCCCAAAAAGACATCCAAGCGAAAACCACAAGAATAGAGCAAATTGCCAAAAGCGTTGGGCTAAAGATAAACTCCGGAAAAACCAAGCTAATGAAAATAAAAACCAAAAGTGCTCTCAAGACCTTTGCGAATGGAGCAGAGCTAGAAGAGGTCGAAGACTTTAAGTACCTCGTCAGCTATATATCAGCAAATGGCAGCATGGAGAAAGAAATTGCCACCAGAATAGAAATGGAAGCACAAGCTTTCAACAGACTCGCTAAGATCTGGAAATCATCCTCACTGCAGCAGAGAACTAAAATAAGGATCTATAAGTCAAATGTACGTTCTGTATTCCTCTATGCTGCAGAGTCATGGAAACTAAACAAGAAAGGAGAGAGCCGACTCAGAGGCTTTGAAAGAAGATCCCTCCAACGCATCCTCATGGAAATATGGCGAAGGACAGGATTAAACGACATTGTCTCAGAAGTTCGAACGAGGAGATGGAGATGGCTGAGCCATGTCCTACGCATGAGCAAAAAAAGACTCCCCAACATGGCGCTGAAGTGGAACCCACCCGGAAAGAGAAATAGAGGAAGACCACTGGGAACATGGAGGAGGGAGATGGAAGAAGAAGTACAGGCTACTGGCAAAACCTGGCATGAACTAAAGTGGCTCGCCCAGGACAGGGTGGAATGGCGAAGATTTGTTGCTGCCCTATACTCCACAGGGAGTGATGAGGATTAAGTAAGTAAGTAAGGTTAGGGTTTAACCACCGTGGGTTTTTCCACGGTTGCACTGACCGGACAGTTTATTTAGATAAACCGAGTATAGTTATGCCCCCATCCCCCTAGCAGGGCTTACATATAGATAAATAGATCTATATTAGGCAAATTTAAAATGAAGTAAAAAAAAAGAAATACATTGTTAGCATTTATATACTCGACTGATTATTTAAGTCTACCACGATGAATTGTTTAGTTTTGTGCAGAAAATACGTGAGTAAACTCGGTGCGTCGTATTAGTAAACTGTCGATATACGAGTTTGGTTATAGTCTCTCTGATCTTGGGTAGAAATGTATTTGAATGGTTTAGATTTAATCAATTAGTTTGTCAAAGTCGAGTGCATGTTTTCAAGAATCTGTTTAGAATGATGCTTTAACTGTACGTGTAATCGTTGGCAATAAGCCACTAATAGAAAATACTGGATATTTTTATTTTAGATTTGAATATACAAAATACACATGGATATTTTACTTCTTTTTGAGCCGTTTTAAAGTGTACACACGATAATTACACATGGACGTTTAACTTCTTTGGGAGCCGTATTAAAAATCTCCCTTTGACCAGACAAAATGTCTATACGGTTATAACATGGGGATATTTAACTTTGTGAACCGTTTTTAAAATTGTTCCATCTCCTGTAAAGAATGTGTATGATATAGACAACAGGGTTCAAAGCTGAGTGAAGCGGAACGAAAAGTAATATCAGCCAGGCGTATGAGTCCGGACCTATCACGTGCCCTCTGGCCGCCATGACACCAGCCACACCCACAGGTAACCAGCAGAGAAGGTTAGAAAGGACAGTCAGACAGACGTGGCTGGTTACAGTGACCTCTTGTTGGGAGATGTCAACACCAGATCGAGGAGGAAACAGAACAAATTTGATTATGAGAACTAGCCCTGTGAGGGTGAACATGCTGATGGTGAGTCTGAATGCGATGTACGTGCTGAAGGCAAACCTCCACGCTGTGCCGTGTGTCACGTGTAGAGCCGGGTCTACACACATCGAGTTGAGTGAGTAGATCTGCCAGTCAGGGTGGAACAGTGGAACCACAGACAAGGCCACACCCACCATCCAGCACGTGACCACAGCTGTCATGGAAGCAAACACGTGATCGTCTAACTTGATCTTAAAGAACAACAGACACCGGTCAATCGTAAGCAAGAAACAAAAGATAGCAGACGTGAAATATGAGACAGTCGCCTGAACACCTGCCACCCTACACAGTGAGCTGTCACGCCAGTGTGTCACGTGTAACTCAAAGTTGTCACGATAGTGAATATCAACCCCTGCGATGACCGTTAAATAGATACTCATGATAAAATCTGACAGATGGAGATTTAATGACATGAATCCGCTACTTTTTTTCCAGTTAAAATTCTCATATAATAATTTTAGGACAAGAACGACAGGATTACACATAAACCCAGAAACAGCAACCAACCATAACACAGCACGTTTTACGGTGTCACCGATAAGATTTGCACACGACGAGATAGGATCTTCTGGTGCGAAACAATTATAAGCGTTGATTCCCGATCCTCTAAATTTATCGCAGCAAAATATAAAGCTATCAGCGTATACAGCCGAGGTGATGAATATCTTATGTAAAGTTTTCGACAACTCGGAATCTAGAGCAAGATTTGTGCGTCGTAAATCTAATATTTGGATGGTTGTATCGTTTTCTCCATTCGTTGAAAGGGAATTTAACTTCGTATAACTAAGGTTTAGATATCTTAATGGTTTGAATGGGCTGTATATATCAATGCTGAATCTCTCTATCAATGTAAATGAGAGATCAATCAAATATTTGTGACGTGAGTTTTCGGAAAATAAACTTTGGACAAGATGGTCGTCTAGGTTGGTGTGTGACATGTTTACAAAATGTAGGTTTGGCATATCCGATAATATCTTGCTAACATCAGGTGGAAACGGTGCTGTAGAAAATGTATTAAAACTGATATCAATGTGATTAATATGAAATTTTCTAGTCCCTAACACAATCATAATTTTTTTTAAGGTTTCAAAACTTAAACTGCAATTAGATATATATACTTCATACAGTTGGTAAATTAAAACCAATTCCATGTCATTGACCCGCGTAAAATCGACGCCTGATAAGTCTAAGAATTTTGTCCTAGTATCAATTGAGCTAAACAAGTTGGAGTAATCCACCTGGTTGAGATCTGTGACTGCTGTGACGCCCCATTTACAGGTAAAGCCTGACGGACATTTCATATAACAGCTCATTTCGTCATCACCCCTGGGACAGTGTGGGTGACCGTCACACACGTGAACAGGGTGAAGCAGGATGTAGGAGTTGTGACACTGGAATAAGCCGGGCCTGGAGATCTCGTTGTAGATGTCTTCGTTCTCGTCATCCCCCTGAGGACAGTCCATGGCACCGTCGTTCACCATGTAGAGAGGGATACAGTAGGAGTTGCGGCACTTGAAGAAGCCATCCATACAAACAAAATGTTGACAGTTTTCTAAATGAGACAAATCTCTGCAGCCAATGGGTTTCTTGCTGTAACGACCTTTGAGATGGACACAACGTGGGGCAACTCTGCTGACCATCGACTCAGATTCAGGAAGTTCTGACTGAGCTGGCTGAGATTTTTCATTTTTACAAATTGTCATCACTGCTTTCGGGAAATGCGGGATGATGCATTCGTCTTCTCTGCATACTAAATCAGCATAACAAATTTTGCGCGATGCTGAATTAAAATCTTGTCCAACATTTTCAGACCAGAGTCTTGGCAAACATTCTTCATCGGGACATGAAGTTTCCATGCAGTCAATACAGTTTTGTTCGTCAATTTGAGCAGGACAATCTGGTACACCATCACATCGACCCTCTAGGTTATAACAAAAGTCTCCTACATCTGATTCACACAGAATGTCCTTGTTAGAGTTCAATTTGCAAAAACACAGCTCTTCATCCCGGCTGTTCTGACAGTCGTATCTCCCATCACACACAAAGCTGTATGGCACTTCTTCTGATCCCTCACCACATGCAAACATTCGAATATTTTCTTGCTTTATTTTATCCAAAGTTGCCCTCTGTTTTACTACACTGACCCTATTCTCGATCTTTTTCAATGGGTTTGTTGACAGGCCTAGGTCAAGTTCGCAGATGATCACTCGTGCCTGATTTTCACTGAAAGACACCCTAACTTTTAAAATGTTGTAGATATCTCCGACGCTGGCCATTGAATCGTTAAATACAAATTCTACAGCTGGTATTGATGTATCAATCCTTCTATTTTGTATGTACTTGTCAAAGTTACATGGACGTGAATAACTAAACCAGTTAAAAATTACATTTTCATTATCATTTGATTGCAACTCATCAAAGTAAAACAAGTTACGGCCTCGATCTAATTTTTCTTTTTTTTTAAAGGTGAAGTCTGACAACAATTCTATTATAAACTCAAATTCTTCCTCTGTTTCCATGACAACCAGACGAGAATTGAAACGTGTACACATAGACAATGCTACGTCATGACTCACTAGTGGCTCCGATACTGCAAGTTTATAACAGGACTGTAGGTCAGGGTTCGTCTGACTCTTGTACATGACCCAGCCAGTGTTACACTGACCACACAGAGTCATGGACAGATACTGGTTGTCCACCAGATCGTCACCTAAAGACGTTATCATAAACAACCCGTACTTCTCAATCTCTTTGGTCATGTCCTGAAATTCGGAAACTTGTTTTGTTTCTGTTCATGTCCTCGTGTATCTGAAGATACTGCATGGAATGGTTTAAAATTGAATCAACGAACTGAAGATTTCTTTCATCTTCTGTCTTAAGACCGTCTATGACACTAATGACATCAGTGAAGCTGCTGTGATCTTGAAAGTCAATCAAAGTTTTAAAACCGTTGTCGTGTCCAGCAAGGAACAAAGCAAGCCTGAGGTTCTTGTTGTGGTCACTTGGAGAAAAAAGATTTACAATAGCCTTGAGTCTCGTCTTTTGGTGGGCGTCTACAGAACCGACATGCAGCAACAGATCAAAGTTTCCAGACCTGCAGTCCTTGAGGGGGAACTTGGTCATGGAGGAAACTGCTGGAACATATGAGATTGTATGTCAATAAATTCAAATTAATAACAAAAATAGCTTAAGAAAATATCAGCACCTCCTTTTTTTATCCTCACAAAGTTCAAAACCACTGTCCTCAAATTTACTTGATTCAAATTTTGGCCAACTTTACACACTTTCCTTTTCTAGCGCTGTTCAAGCCTTAAAAATGCTACAAAATTACGATTATGTTTTCCGTACTTACCACTCGTAACAAAACATAAACTAGCTACACGTAGCCACCACATGATAATACTCAACTCTTGTTTCAACAGAACTAAAAGTACTAGTTAAGTTACGTTTTAAATTCAGATTACAATACACAATCTATAGAATGTTTGCAGTTTACGTTGCATAATTAAACGGGTTGAATCAAATTCTTTATGACATTAAATAACATTTAATATACCCCTATTGTTTTGATATACACCTAGCCAAGATTATAAAAAACAATTACAAATTGCCATTAAAAATAGCAATTATTAACTTGTTATTCGCATCTTTAAAATGTCATTTAAAAATACGTCACCTCAGACTTTAACAAACTCTTTAATCCTAATGGACACGTAGGCCTACTCAAAAATATATCTGTCGACATTTGGCAAAAAGTAAAACAAGATTGCTTCATTAAATATAAAAGGTGAAATGTCTTTCTTCACAGTGACCTTTTGATGGTAAAGCAATCTATTGCCTTACCGTTATTAAAACAAACAGTCCTTATTTTATTTTTTGTTTTTTGGAATAATCGGCTGTGTAAATTATGACTCTCTTTGCAAAGATAGAAAGGTTGAAAGGATATTCTCTGTAAAATCTGACAGTTGACCAACACCCGGAAATCATCAGCTGTGCCAATAAGAATGATCTGTGTAAGTTGTGTACAAGAACTAAGTCTAGAATTATATAAAATATTTTTGTTAACAGGTGTTGTGATGTGTAAGTTGTGTATAAAAACTAAGTCTAGAACTATTCAAAATATTGTTGTTGGTAGGTGCTTTGATCTGTCAGTATAATTATATGAACCAAAGTGGTCGGATGCCGAATCGGGCAATGCCCGCAAGCGCATCATATTTGACAGGCTCCTGCCTTCGGCCGACAGAAAACGGAGCACGATGCCGGTTGGCTACACGAAGTCCACGAAGATGTGGTCAAACATGATCTCGACTGACCGGTGCCCAGTATGAGCTGCACATCAAAAAAATTCCAAAGTAGGAACCCCAGCATAACTCCTGAGGTCGTAGATCGAACCTAGGGACTAACAAAAAAAAACCTATGATATCTTCGGGAAGGCCTTTAAAAGTGACAGGTCCGAATTATCCCTATATAAACATTGTTAATTTGGTGGAAACCGATGACTATTTTCATAACAATTTTCAGGGGATTTTGGCTCTGTGCATCTGGCTTATTTTTTCCATAGTCTCGAATAAATAAATCGGCCTTATGGAAAAACTGTCTGTCAGCCTCTGCACGCACACTCGATGGCTATAAAGTGACCACAAGTGAAATTCTCCTTATATGATATATATATATATATATATATATATATATATATATATATATATATATATATATATATATATATATATATATATATGTTAACTTGTCAAACGACACTCCCTCCCCCACCCCTTGATATTTTGTAAGGTCGTAGAAAAACTCCTATGGATGTCAGAAAAACTCGCCATAGCTGGGAAAAATGGGTATAGTTGTTCTTCCTTCCTTCCTTATACGGAAACCGGCTCAGAAGGTTCACTTCCATTAGCCAGGCAGGCCTCAGTGTGGCAAACCCCGACAGAGTTTCCCACACATTGGTCGCTACTTCCGTGGGCTCTCACCGGGCTTTCCTTCCCCACCCACCAGACGCGGGACGTGGGGACGTCGTCCTACCGCCTGGTACCCGGCTTGATCGTGGGATCGTTCGGACATTTTTTTTTCTTGAGCCTAGCGCATACAGCAGCTCTACTCGGCCAGATCAGAAACCTCTAGCTGAGGTTGGCTACCACTAGCCATTCCGCACCCACTAGGGGGGTCATGAGCTTGGTCCAACTAGTGGCACTCTTCCGAAGCCACTTGAAGGCCGCAGCTTAAAGTCAAGATATCTGGTTATGGTCGAGAACAATTTCTTTTTTTAAAATACTGTTAATCACAAATTTATTTTAAGACGTTAATTAATTTATTGATGTATTCATTGGTAGATTAATCACATTAATTATAAAAGTTCAGAAAAATGACTTAACTTATAGTGACGTCACATGATTTATTTACTTTTTACAACAAAAATGGTGGATTCCATCGAAGATTTTATTGCCCATTCTAACGTTTTGACGCAATCTAAAGCTAATTTTCTGTCGGCTATAGCTTTAACGATACGTCCGTTAGCTATATCTATTACGTTCCAACGTTTTAGCAGTCCTTTTCATGTTAGTATACAATCAATTTCTCTGGATCTAGAATCTAAAGATCAGCTGTTGAAGAAAGTTATTTAAAGATCTAGAATCTAGGTCAAACAAAAATTAATTGGTTAAAAATAAAAAAAAAGCACAAAAAATGTAAATAACGTCTCGAGCCTAGATAGCTAAGTTGTTAGTGTAATAGGCTTTCATGCGGGTGGCACGGGTTCTAGACACATCATATCAATGTTAAAATAAAATTCAATTTTTTTAGATGTGAATGATAAAGTTTTCTATCGGAACTTGGCGGAAAACAGGGCGGGTGAAAAAGAGTTCTTTGTTCTCAGCATATGACGTGGATAGTATGGTCAGAAACCTGCTCGGCCAAAATCTTTTTTTAAACGATATAACATGTTGTCTGAGACTTTCTGGAACACTGGGCAGGTGAAGTAAAGTTGGGTAGGCGTATAGTTCACCTGTGACCACAGTATATGAAGAGATTGTGTTGTCAGACCCATGCTCAGCCGAAATCGGTGTTTAAAAGACAAAAATGTCTGAGGTGTGACGTCTTTTTTAATTGTGGGGTCTGGTATTTTGTGACGATAAGTGACAGACGAGATGTTTTTTTATGAATGAACCCCGAAACCCACAGTTATCCAAGGGATGTCGGGTAGTGTAGTATCTACTAAAAACGAACACAACCCACATTTATTAAAAATGCAATATTTTAAAATTCTCAACAATTAAACCGAAATACTTCTTCGATTACTCTAGTGAATTTTGTCTAGGATTTTATTTCTGTGATTTGTTTTTCTGTGACTATTTTATCTGGCAAAAAAATTTGACTTTTTTTTTGGGTCTGTTTCTGAGAATTTTTTCCGCTCACCATCAATCTACACATACTTTTACGAATTTATCAAGATAAGGTTTGGATGACAACTCCTCCATTCATTTACTAAAAATAAAATAGTTATTTATTTCTAAGTAAGCTATTATTTGCTTATTTGTAGTAAATTAGCGTATAAACCATATATCAAATTTAAATATTCATGTAGTCACAACATTTTCATATGATTTTTTTTTTGGCAGACGTGTTTAAACATGTGGTTTCCATCAATGTTCATAACCTGCAACATGTTGAATGTTTACTATTTGCTGTTAGCAGTCGGGCTGGCATGTAAGTTTCTGTTACCCTAATTCAGTATCAGTTAATTGGTTGGAGCTAGTGGAATATATATATATATATATATATATATATATATATATATATATATATATATATATATATATATATATATATATATATATATATACATATACATATACATATATATATATATATATATATATATATATATATATATATATATATATATATATATATACAAAACCTTAAATCGATTAGCCTCTGCAGTAGTGGACAACTATACTCTACAAGACTGCCGTACTAGTCACATCGACCTCATTATTTATGTTCCGTATATGGACCAAATGTACAAGACAAGAACTAAATGGGTTGTGTCCAATTTTATTCCTACCCCACCAGACGACAAAATGAACACAAGAGTCGCTGTATTTACACACCAGCCAGACGACAAGTCTCCTGTAGAACTTGTCGGCTTTCACAGCTATCAAAACCCATCAGACCTGGAGAGTAAGATTGACAATATCCAGGGCTTTAGTGAAAAGGATGGGTCTAATTTACACTTGGTTCACACAGCCTTGATTGAGTACTTCGACAAACATCAATCTAAGTACAACTCTTTTACTAAAGTGATTATCAATTTTAATGGGACCAACGGAGAAAACAAGACTTTTCGAGAAAATAAAGAAGTGTTCTATTTTTATATTATGTTGTATCAAGATATATACCATTGGGATTTATTCTGGACCGACACGACGTTTCGCATTTCACGGGGTAATGAAGTTGTAAATTACAACATATTATCAATCTCTCTGTGTGGTCAGTGCAGTCCAGGGTGGGCTCATTTCAAAAGTAAGGCGTATTCAGGCATCCATTCCTGCTATAAGCTAGAAGTATCCCCGTCGCTATTGAGTTATGATGACGCACTCAATAAATGTGAGAAAGACGATGTAAAAGCTACAGTCGTTTCTCTAGAAACAGCAGAGGAGATTGAATTTCTACAAGAAAGTATACCAAGACATATTATAGAACACCTAGAGCAGTTTAATATCACGTCAACTATGATTCCAATCGCATTATGTGAAAATTGGTCTCTAGTGAGAATAGCAAAAACAAAAAGTGGTCCAGCTGTTACTGTCAACGCACCACAAATGTCATGTGCTGTATGGAAGTTTGAAGTCGATAAATCTTCTTCAATTGTACAGCAGAATGTTTCATGGGTTCTTGTGGATCCTACTTTAAAAATAACAAATCTTTATCTCTGTGAGTTAGAGAGCAAGCATGATATAACTATCACTGACCAAGTGCATACAAGCAAAGTGCTTCCTTTGAACCCTCGCAGTTTGTCCTCACAAAGTGAAGATACTTTTGGTTTGTTTAGATGTAGTCAAATTAAAAATGAAATAAGCGACCTGATACCCTACTCGTATGTGTGTGATAACGACCGGAATTGCCTTAACAACAGAGATGAGCGCATGTGCTCACCATTACTGAAAGACATTTGTAAAACTGGGTTTCCTTGCGGGAATAGCGGGATGTGTGTTTCAGAGAGTTTTCGGTGTGATGGTATCGCGGATTGTCCAGACAACAGCGACGAGGAGAACTGTAGCGGCTGTATGGAGACCACTTGCACTGATGGAACTTGTTTGCCTAACTTGTGGTTCTACAACCACACGAACTACACAAATTTATATTCGAGACAGGAGAAAATGTTCCAGTGTAATATTCATCAACTGTTGGTACAAGAGTTCACAGACTGTAGGGACGATGTTTGTTTTTCAGTGAATGACAAGAGAAAGGTGATTCAAAAGTGCAAAGTAAGAAAAGAAAGATACATTGATGACAGGGTTGAAAGCAAAGATATGCTATCAAGCAAATGGGCCCCTCGATGCATTTATCAAAGAAGTCGTTACACCTATAAAACTTTAGGCTGCACAGATTTATCTCATTTAGAGGGTTGTTGGGATTTTATTTGTGTGGAAGGCCTGTACAAATGCCCGTCGTCTTACTGCATACCGATCTTTTTATTAAATGATGGATACGCGGACTGCCCCTATGAAGAGGATGAGAATAACACTGCAGTGAAGAGTATTGGAGACCCAGAACTATTTCGGAAGTGTGCTGAAAATAGAAACAAGTGCGTCATTCATTTGTCCAATATTTGTGATGGCCATCCGCAGTGCCCTGACGGCGATGATGAAAGGGTTTGTTTCAAATCTTGCCCATCTGGTTTTACATGTAAACATGGAGTTTCAGCAGTTACCGACCACAGTCATATTAACTTGACTAACCTGTTTCAGACACTAGACCCTGACACCAAAGTCCTGTACCTTTCAGGTATAAACTTATCACAGGTGTACCTACCCCATCACATGACTTTTAGTCAGCTGTTAGAGATTCATTTGTCTCAATGTAGTCTAAGTGATGAAATGCTACACAAAATGATTCTAAGTCTGGGTATCAGTCTTCACACTGTCTATTTTCTTGATCTTAGCTATAATCAAATTAACCTTGTCAATAGCCCTGCGTTTTTTCTGATGTTTAAAAATTTACACATTTTGAACATATCTTTCACTAATATTTATTATTTCCACATCCCAAAGACGTCATTTCCAAATCTTGTTTCTCTTGATCTCTCGTCCACTAAACTTAAATCTCTCCGAATGTTAGCTTCTCGTTACACCCCTTTTATTTACGTAAACTTAAGTTTCACTGACATTGACACTATGTCATGGCTGGACGACAAACTGACCATTGGAACTCTCGACATAACACACACACAAACAAACTTTGATTACGAAACATATCTAGCTTTAAAAAACTTAACCATCGATGTAGCAATTTTTGCTGATAACTTTAAACTGTGTTGCGATTTGTTCAGCGGGCCTGGTATTCCATCCCATACTTGCCATGCTCCGAACGACGCTGTTGCTTCTTGTAGCGACCTGTTGGGTGACATTGTGAAACGAGGGTTGTTGTCCAGCGTTGCTCTGTGTGGCTTTCTGGGAAATATTGTCGCCATATCATTTAGATTTATATTTGAAAAGGATAAGTTAAAACAAAGTAACATTTTATTTATAACTAATCTAAGTATCTCAGATTTTCTGATGAGTGTTTATCTGGCGATCATAGCCGGAAGTGACGTATACTACCGTGACAACTACGTGTTACATGAGGAGCAATGGCGGGCTAGTCTCCTGTGTACGTTCTCGGGGTTTCTCGCTACACTCTCGTACGAGACCTCCACCTTGTTTGTTTTGCTCATCACATTAGATCGGTACCTTCTCTTCAGAAAGCCGCTTGACCCTATAAAAATACCATTTAAAGGTTTAATAGCACTGGTTGTTGTAGCCTGGGTGGTTGGTCTTGTGTTAGCCTTGATTCCAGTCATAAAACACGACTGGCAGATTTACTCGTTAAATGGAATGTGTTTAGGCCTGCCAATCAACATGAAACAAGATAACGCCTGGGTCTTTTCATTTTCTGTTTTTGTTGTGCTGAGTTTTATTCTGGTTTTGTTCATTACAGTTGGACAGATCATGATCTTTAGATCTATTTCCCTGCCAACAAACTCTATCATCAACTCTTCTCTACAGCGTAAACGTGAGATCACAGTGGCCCAAAATTTGTCCTTGGTTGTCATGTCCAGTGTCTTCTGCTGGTTCCCTGTGTGTGTCATGGGTCTGATGTCCGCGGCCGGACACATGTTTAGTCCGGACACTTTGGGCTGGCTGGTCGTTCTCGTCCTTCCCCTCAACTCTGCCCTCAACCCCATTCTATACACGCTGCCTGCTCTACAGCAGAGGTGGAGAGATTTCAACAGGAAAATAACCAAATATTAAGTCTAATTAATTTAATTCATTTTTACTTTCTTGTATACGAAGTATAGAGGAAGTATTTTAATCGTACAAAACAAAAATCGAGATTTTTACAAATCTCGACATTCTACACCTCCACGAGTCGGAAAAGCATAGTTTCGCAATTTCGTCCGTAGCTTTGTGTGAGTGTGTATGTGTGTAAGTTTGTTTATATCTGTTAACACGATAAATTAAGTACCGTTACAGCTAGGATGATGAAATTTCATATATAGATTTTGTATCAAATTTTTAGATCAGTTTCAATTTTTTAGCGATTTCCGGCAAACGGAAGTGGAACGTATTCTACTTTTGGTTTTTCAAAAGTCTTTAACTCGACAACCATTTTAGATAGATAATTAAAATGTCTTCTATAAGCAAAATATCTGATTGTCAGCCTTCTTTCAAATTTTGATTACTTTCCCTTAACCGAAAGTGGGTGGGGGGGGGGGGGGGTTAGAACCTAACAACTGTTACTTAGTTAAATCTATTTCTTAATATATATATATATATATATATATATATATATATATATATATATATATATATATATATATATATATATATATATATATATATATATATATATATATATATATATATATATATATATATATATATATTGTATATGTATGTTTAGAACAGTCATCTAAAAACTAACCCTATGTTCACTCTGAGTTGGTTATCCCCCCCCCCCCCACCCACCTCACCACCTAAAACCGGAAAGGCTGTAATTGTGTAGATCGACATTAATGTGTCACACCTAGGTAGGATCACTGACCTATAGGGACCGGACAGTGGTGATTGTAGTTTTTAGCATTTATGATGATAATATATTTCATTCTGATTGTATAAAACACGTTTTTGTAAAAATGAATAGTGTTTAGCTACTATACTACTAACTAAAGTAATTGTTAATCATTTTTTACATTTACAATTAAATTTCTAGAAATATGTATTTTTATATTAAGATAGTGATTATTTCCCCTATTTCGCAATTCTTCATTAATATTATTATACTAGATAAATGGCCCGTTGAGGAAGGGTACAACGGGCGCTAGGCTGATAGTGCTGTCTCTTTTCTCTAAACTAAAACCAACCCACCCCCCCACACACCACCCCCACCCCACCCCCACACACCACCCCCACCCCCACCACACACCACCCCCACCCCCACCACACACCACCCCCACCCCTCACCCCCACACACCACCCCCTCCACACACCGCCCCCCCACCCCCCACCCCCCCAAAAAAAAAACATGTCTACCGTCCCATTCAACGAAATATAATTATATACTTTTTCCAGTGTCCGCCCCCTCCCAGAAAAAATTCTACCCCCGCCCCCGAAAATTTCAAGTACCCCCACCCCTCTCCGGGGAGGAAAAAGTCTGAAAGAAACACTGAAACCAACCCACCCCCCCACACACCACCCCCCACCCCTACACACCACCCCCCCACCCCTCCACCCCTCCCCCCCCAACCCCCCCAAAAAAAAAACATGTCTACCTTCCCATTGCAAGAAAACCACTTTTTAGATTAGACACATTAATTAGGCTGTAATTTTATTATAGAGTATCGATGAGGAAATTTCTTTTGAGTTGGGGAGGGGGGGGGGGGCTCAGACGTTCTTACGCGGGGGGTGGGGCTTCGCCCCTACCCGAAGAATTGTATGCAAGAAACTCTTCACGCAAACCATTTAGATTAGACAACATTTCCTTTTTTTCAATGTTTACGCGATAATCAATGACGTCATATTACTGTGTGCACTCTCTGGTTTGAGATTATGTTCTACTCTACGCTAAATGTGTCGACGTCATATTTCGTTTTTCGAATTACTGTGCATGTTTTTATTTTGCTTGTGTTTTCTCTAGAGCGTTCTTGTCAGACAGAGCGTTCTTGTCAGACAGACAGCGAAACTATTATTATAGATTACGAGAAAAATGGCCCGTTGAGGAAGGATACACCGGGCGCTAGGTTGATAGTGCTGTCTCTTTTCCCACCCCCACCCCCCCACACACACACAACCCCCCACCCCCACCCCACCCCCCCACCCCCCACCCACCCCACACACCCCCAGCCCCCCACACACCCCTACCCCCCACCCCCCCACCCCACACACCACCCCCCACCCACCACTCCCCACCCACCCCCACCCACCCCCCAAAAAAACATGTCTACCGTCCCATTCAACGAAATATAATTATATACTTTTTCCAGTGTCCGCCCCCTCCACGAAAATTCTACCCCCGCCCCCGAAAATTTCAAGTACCCCCACCCCTCTCCGGGGAGGAAAAAGTCTAAATTAAAACCACCCCCCCCCCCCCCACACACACACCTACCCCCCCACCCCCCACCCTCCACCCCCCACACCCCACTCCCAAAAAAATCATGTCTACCGTCCCATTCAACGAAATATAATTATATACTTTTTCCAGTGTCCGCCCCCCTTCCCGAAAATTCTACCCCCGCCCCCGAAAATTTCAATTACCCCCACCCCTCTCCGGGGAGGAAAAAGTCTGAAAGAAACACTGGTGTCGCGCTTAGCCACTACCCGAAGAATTGCATTAAAGAAATTGCAAGAAAACCACTTTTTAGATTAGACACATTAATTAGGCGGTAATTTTATTATAGAGTATCGATGAAGAAATTTCTTTTGAGTTGGGGAGGGGGGGGGGGCTCAGACGTTCTTACGCGGGGGGTGGGGCTTCGCCCCTACCCGAAGAATTGTATGCAAGAAACTCTTCACGCAAACCATTTAGATTAGACAACATTTCCTTTTTTTCAATGTTTACGCGATAATCAATGACGTCATTTTACTGTGTGCACTCTCTGGTTTGAGATTATGTTCTACTCTACGCTAAATGTGTCGACGTCATATTTCGTTTTTCGAATTACTGTGCATGTTTTTATTTTGCTTGTGTTTTCTCTAGAGCGTTCTTGTCAGACAAAGCGTTCTTGTCAGACAGAGCGTTCTTGTCAGATAGACAGACAGCGAAACTATTATTATAGATAGCAATCATTATGTCAATTTTTTTTTACAAAGAATACAAAGCAGATTGTGTTGCGTTCATTGTTTTTGGTTGTTTTTCTGTATAATTTGTTTGTTTGTTTTTTTTTGTTTAGACTGATAAATCATTTTATTTTGTCGGCTTACATTTTGTATTCTTTCTTATTTTTTCAGAGTACTACATTCAATTTATTTTACATCATAGCGAAGCAATGACATACAGCTAATATATATATATATATATATATATATATATATATATATATATATATATATATATATATATATATATATATATATATAATGCTGGGAAAACATTATTAACACCCCACCACATGAGACGTTCCTCGCTACGTCACTGCTTTCCGTTATTTCTGTATTTTAAAAATAAAAACGCATAGGAATTTATAAACTACTAGTAAGTAACTATTATATCTTTTAATATACACATACTGTTTGCCTTTCACTTGGTGCGCAATTTTTTTTCAAAAGATTCTATTATATTTTTACAAAGTTTAAGTATGCAAAAACTGATGTAAATCATATCTATATTCCAAGTTGCAATCCCCGTAGTGTCATATAAGAATATTCGAAAAAGTTTAGGGGAGATCACTCTCGCTTTTTCTAAGACCTTATTTTTGTTTTAAATAATTCTATACAAATTGTTTTGCCTTTTATAAAGAATTTCAGTTACTGAAAATACACAAATCATCAATTACATCCAATCTTTAGTTAAGTCCAACAAAAACAAAAATGGCAGATTCTTATAATCATACTTAGTTTTTATTACATCGTACTAAATTTTTTAAATATTTAATGAACCTTGCAAAAAAAATGAGACTATTCTAGATTGAGTCTATTGAGAGAACTGAAATTATACCAGTAACTCTTAGAGTACTTTCTATTTTCTGATTTTCAAACTTTCTTAAAGTTTTCTATTGTTTGTGGTCCTTAAATATTACCACCTAAATTTATACATTTATTTTTTTTATCAATGTCACGTTTCTTAAGTATTTTTGCATAATTAAACTAAATAAGTTGACATGTTTTTCAAAATTATTCTATAGTAATGTGTTAGTATTGTGTACATTTTGATATAAAACCCATTCTAACGAAAACCTAAGTCTTGCTTTTGGTCAGACAAATATAATGGAGGCAGCGTCCTAACTACATATTTGTATTGCCAAGTTAAGCAATTCTAGTCTAGCATCAGCCAAACTTATGGAACACGTCCTTAAGCTGCATGGAGAATTCGTTCTTAATGAAGTTAACACAAGATCTAAAGAGGTTTCGACTAAAAAATGTGTGTTCAACCCGATTACTAGTAGCGATCTCCCAATGACAGTTGTCTGTATCGCCTTCGTAGTCGCCCTCTAAGGCGAGCTGATCGCTCGATCACTAGTATTTAAACTTATCTCCCCATTAATTATTGAATATAGATAAAACACGTTCATTAGATTGCAATCTCTGAAAGACAGATTGACAGTGACCAAACAATATTCAGCGTGAACCACGGATCGCGTCTAGCCTGATATATCTCCTTCTGTTATCGAATATAGTAGCTTATCATTTAACTTTGTTATCTCCCCTAGGTTTCGAAATAAAAGTATAATTTATAAAAACAAACAAAGTTGACTAGAAGAGTAGACTACATGTGAATTTATTAGACTTAAGAAATACTTGTGAATAGTGATATTAAGTATGAGTTACAACAAATGGTAGCTACAGCAAATGAAATAATACAAAACAGAAATACAATCTACGAACCAATAAAGGAATACGAGGAGCAGCCCAACAGGTAGACCCACAGTAGCGAGGCTAAGAATATATATATATATATATATATATATATATATATATATATATATATATATATATATATATATATATATATATATATATATATATTTCACTAACATTTTTAAACGACGATATTTGTCAAACATTTATTTTTGGTCGGCACATCGACGAAGATCTCTTACAAGATTTCTTTTCATGCAGCAATTAAGCAAATAGTACTAGACCTGTAGGGCAACCTACATTATTGAGAAATTTAATTAATTCATACAAGTTAGCTTTTTCAATCATCCAATTAAGTCAAATATGATGTTAGATTGCATTGTCATTGTGTCTCGACCAACATGCCAAGTTTTAAAGAAATCGGTCTTTTAAAAGTGCTCGAAATTTCGATCTTGAGTTTTAGTGGAATATTTGTGAGCGGGTGGATGGATGATTTATTTTGTATTATCTTATTGTGTGCCAATCTGTGCGTGAATAGTCAACTGGTCAGCGGCTACGGGGTTTCCCCTTCCGACTGAAGCGGGTATATAAACTGACTGCTCGGATTTTTTATCTCCTTTTTTTACCGAGTCGAGAAAGTAGATCGGGTCAGTTTCTCTGTGGTGCACCTCTTGCTTGTGCAACTGGGCTGGGTGTTTTGCATATATTGTTTTGTATATATTTTGTATGTTTTGTTTTGCATGTATTGTTTTGTATGTATTGTTTTGTCTGATGTGTTTGGTGCGGATATTAAATGGCGTTTTGGTGGCCGTAGGGGATAGGAAGTTTGTCTGTGTGTTCAGAGCCTAGACCATCCGAGGCATCGTAGGTACATAATATGCCATCGATCGTTGTGTTTTGTTTGTTTAGTGTTTGTTTAGTATTGGATTGGGATGTTTTGAATTTGACTTATTGTTTACGTTTTCTTTTTGTTCCATTTTTTTTTTCATGTAATAAATTCTATAAATTGTTAAGCATTTTTTTGTTTTATTTTTAACATATGACTAAGGTTAGGGTTTAACCACCGTGGGTTTTACCACGGTTGCACTGACTGGACAGTTTATTTAGATAAGCCTAGGGAAGGTAGATAGTATAGTTATGCCCCCCTCCCCCTAACAGGGATTACATATAGATATAATTATCATTAAAAAAATAATTAAAAACCCACGTTTTCTGATTGAACTAAAAAGTACAAAATAAATGCTATACATCACAATAATGCAAGTCATCACTCTACTATAAGCGATCGCAAACTGCGTGCGCATTATGACAAAAAATGAAAAACGCGGGGCGCCGAAGTAAAAGCTTTTTATCGGTCATTGTTAATATAAGATGTAAAAGTTATATTACTATTGATTAGATAATACTATTGAGTTTTATTAGGGAGCTTGTAGAGAGTCAACAGTATTAGAAACTGTAAGAAAATCACGGCATTCACTTTTTTTTGGGTAAACGAAGACAACTAGTAAAAAACACGTGCCTTTTCCATTCGACGTTTCTTCTGTGTTGCCGTTGCTTTCGCCATTTTGCCCTCTCGTGCAAACCATTCGACCATCAACATTTTACTTCCTGATCAGTCTGATTTGCATAGGTTTATACACAAACACCGCGTGACCACTACTCAGCCAACCGCGTGCTTGCTCCTTCAGTAAGCCAGAAGAGGGAAAATACCGAACCTTGTTTTATCAAATTACAATTACTAGGTTATGTCCCTTTTTGTACAAATCGATAGGGGTCTAAAATGATCAATAAAAATTTTCCATAGATCAATTTAGTAATAATAATAATTGAATATTGTATTGTCATCGGAAACAAAGCTTCCCTGAAAATTTCAGCGCGCTAGCTAACTGGGAAGTGCCCGAAATTTCGATCGCAAGATTTGATTGGAAAAAACAAACAAACAAACACACGCGAAAGCAATTTAAAGAAAACGTGGGAAAAAAAAAAGATCTACATTAGGCAAATTGTTTAGTTTTGTGAAGAAAATACGTGAGTAAACTCGGTGCGTCGTATTAGTAAACTGTCAATATACGAGTTTGGTTATAGTCTCTCTGATCTTGGGTAGAAATGTAATTGATTGGTTTAGATTTAATCAATTAGTTTGTCAACGTCGAGTGCATGTTTTCAAGAATCTGTTTAGAATGATGCTTTAACTGTACGTGTAATCGTTGGCAATAAGCCTCTAATAGAAAATACTGGATATTTTTATTTTAGATTCGAATATACAAAATACACATGGATATTTTACTTCTTTTTGAACCGTTTTAAAAGTCTCCCTTTGATCAGAGAAAGTGTCTATACGGTTATAAAGTGGTGATATTTAACTTTGTGAACCGTTTTTAAAATTGTTCCATCTCCTGTAAAGAATGTGTATGATATAGACAACAGGATTCAAAGCTGAGTGAAGCGGAACGAAAAGTAATATCAACCAAACGTATGAGTCCGGACCTATCACGTGCCCTCTGGCCGCCATGACACCAGCCACACCCACAGGTAACCAGCAGAGAAGATTAGAAAGGACAGTCAGACAGACGTGGCTGGTTACTGTGACCTCTTGTGGGGAGATGTCAACACCTGATACAGGAGGAAACAGAACAAATTTGAATATGAGAACTAGCCCTGTGAGGGTGAACATGCTGGTGGTGAGTCTAAATGCGATATACGTGCTGAAGGCAAACCTCCACGCTGTGTCGTGTGTCACGTGTAGAGCCGGGTCTACACACATCGAGTTGAGTGAGTAGATCTGCCAGTCAGGGTGGAACAGTGGCACCACAGACAAGGCCACGCCCAACAGCCAGCACGTGACTACAGCTGTCATGGAAGCAAACACGTGATCGTCTAACTTGATCTTAAAGAACAACAGACACCGGTCCATCGTAAGCAAGAAACAAAAGATAGCAGACGTAAAATATGAGAGAGTAGCCAGAACACCTGCCACCCTACACAGTGAGCTGTCACGCCAGTGTGTCACGTGTAACTCAAAGTTGTCACGATAGTGAACATCAACCCCTGCTATGATCGTCAGATAGATACTCATGATAAAACCTGAGAGATGGAGATTTAATGACATGAATCTGCTACTTTTTTTCCAGTTAAAATTCTCATAAAATAATTTTAGGACAAGAACGACAGGATTACCCATAAACCCAGAAACAGCAACCAACCACAACACAGCACGTTTTACGGTGTCACCGATAAGATTTGCACACGAGGAGATAGGATCTTCTGGTGCGAAACAATTATAAGCGGTGATTCCCGATCCTCTAAATTTATCGCAGCAAAATATAAAGCTATCAGCGTATATAGCCGAAGTGATGGTAATCTTATGTAACGTTTTCGACAACTCGGAATCTAGAGCAAGATTTGTGCGTCGTAAATCTAATATTTGGATGGTTGTATAGTTTTCTCCATTCGTTGAAAGGGAATTTAACATCGTATAACTAAGGTTTAGATATCTTAATGGTTTGAATGGGCTGTATGTATCAATGCTGAATCTCTTTATCAATGTAAAGGACAGATCAATCAAATATTTGTTACTTGAGTTTTCGGAAAATAAACTTTGGACAAGATGGTCGTCTAGGTTGGTGTGTGACATGTTTACAAAATGTAGGTTTGGTATATCCGATAATATCTTGCTAACATCAAGTGGAAACGGTGCTGTAGAAAATGTATTAAAACTGATATCAATGTGATTAATATGAAATTTTCTAGTCCCTAACACAATCATAATTTTTTTTAATGTTTCAAAACTTAAACTGCAATTAGATATATATACTTCATACAGTTGGTAAATTAAAACCAATTCCATGTCCCTGACCCGCGTAAAATCGACGCCTGATAAGTCTAAGAATTTTGTCCTAGTATCAACTGAGCTAAACAAGTTGGAGTAATCCACCTGGTTGAGATCTGTGACGGCTGTGACCCCCCATTTACAGGTAAAGCCTGACGGACATTTCATATAGCAGCTCATTTCGTCATCACCCCTGGGACAGTGTGGGTGACCGTCACACACGTGAACAGGGTGAAGCAGGATGTAGGAGTTGTGACACTGGAATAAGCCGGGCCTGGAGATCTCGTTGTAGATGTCTTCGTTCTCGTCATCCCCCTGGGGACAGTCCATGGCACCGTCGTTCACCATGTAGAGAGGGATACAGTAGGAGTTGCGGCACTTGAAGAAGCCATCCATACAGACAAAGTGTTGACAGTTTTCTAAATGAGACAAATCTCTGCAGCCAATGGGTTTCTTGCTGTAGCGGCCTTTGAGATGGACACAACGTGGGGCAACTCTGCTGACCATCGACTCAGATTCAGGTGGTTCTGATTGAGCTGGCTGAGATTTTTCATTTTTACAAATTGTCATCACTGCTTTCGGGAATAGTGGGATGATGCATTCGTCTTCTCTGCATACCAAATCAGCATAACAAATTTTGTGCGATGCTGAATTAAAATCTTGTCCAACATTTTTAGACCAGAGTCTTGGCAAACATTCTTCATCGGGACATGACGTTTCCATGCAGTCAATACAGTTTTGTTCGTCAATTTGAGCAGGACAATCTGGTACACCATCACATCGACCCTCTAGGTTATAACAAAAGTCTCCTACATCTGAGTCACACAGAATGTCCTTGTTAGAGTTCAATTTGCAAAAACACAGCTCTTCATCCCGGCTGTTCTGACAATCGTATCTCCCATCACACACAAAGCTGTAGGGCACTTCTTCTGATCCCTCACCACATGCAAACATTCGAATATTTTCTTGCTTTATTTTATCTAAAGTTGCCCTCTGTTTTACTACACTGACCCTATTCTCGATCTTTTTCAATGGGTTTGTTGACAGGCCTAGATCAAGTTCGCAGATGATCACTCGTGCCTGATTTTCACTGAAAGACACCCTAACTTTTGAAATGTTGTAGATATCTCCGACGCTGGCCATTGAAACGTTAAATACAAATTCTACAGCTGGTATTGATGTATCAATATTTTTATTTTGTATAAACTTGTCAAAGTTACATGGACGTGAATAACTAAACCAGTTAAAAATTAAATTTTCATTATCATTTGATTGCAACTCATCAAAGTAAAAGAAGTTACGGCCTCGATCTAATTTTTCTTTTTTTTTAAGGGTGAAGTCTGACAACAATTCTATTATAAACTCAAATTCTTCCTCTGTTTCCATGACAACCAGACGAGAATTGAAACGTGTACACATAGACAACGCAACGTCATGACTAACTAAAGACTCCGATACTGCAAGTTTATAACAGGACTGTCGGTCAGGGTTCGTCTGACTCTTGTACATGACCCATCCAGTGTTACACTGACCACACAGAGTCATGGACAGATACTGGTTGTCCACCAGATCGTCATCAAAAGACGTTATCATAAACAACCCGTACTTCTCAATCTCTTTGGTCATGTCTTGAAATTCAGAAACTTGTATGATAAACGTGTGAACCACCCCATTATTTAGTTCTAGATCTATTTCAGTCTTAGTGGAATCTGCACTGTCATTAAACAGACAATACTCACAAAGAATTAGAAGCACTTGAGTTTTGTTACTGTTCATGTCATCGTGTATCTGAAGATACTGCATGGAGTGGTTTAAAATTGAATCAACGAACTGAAGATTTCTTTCATCTTCTGTCTTAAGACCGTCTATGACACTAATGACATCCGTGAAGCTGCTGTGATCTTGAAAGTCAATCAAAGTTTTAAAACCGTTGTCGTGTCCAGCGAGGAACAAAGCGAGCCTGAGGTTCTTGTTGGGGTCACTTGGAGAAAAAAGATTTACAATAGCCTTGAGTCTCGTCTTTTGTTGGGCGTCTACAGAACCGACATGAAACAACAGATCAAAGTTTCCAGACCTGCAGTCCTTGAGGGGGAACTTGGTCATGGAGGAAATTACTGTAATATATGAGATTGCATGTTTTATATTTGTATATTCAAATTAATAACAATAATTGCATAAAAAATCAGATCCTCTTTTCTTTATCCGCACAAAGTTCAAAGCCACTGCCCACACAGCTACTTCATTCAAATTTTCCTTTTCACACCTTCCTTTTCTAGCGCTGTTCAAACTTTACAAATGCTACAAAATTACATATATAGTTTCCATACTTACCACTCGTAACCAAACATAAACTAGCAACACGTAGCCACCACATGATAATACTCAATTGTTGTTTCAAGCTAGAGATTATTTTTTTGTCAACAAACAAAGCTGAAAATATTAGTTATGTTTGTTTTAACACTAAGATTGCAATAGACAAGCGTATATCTATAGATTGTTTGCAGTTTACGTTGAATGATTAAACGGATGGAATCAACATGTTTAGGTCATTAAATAACCTTTAAATATTTTTTTTATATATTCACCTATCTCAGATGAAAAAGAAAAACAATCACGAATTGCCATCAAAACTATCAATTATTCATATGTTATTCGCCCCCTTTGAAATATCAGATAAAATATACTACCACAATATATTATTATTATACTCACTAGCCCTAATGGTCACGTGCTCATGAATATGTATGTCGACATTTGGTGAAACCGTGAAATATGATTGCTTCATTAAATTTAGATGGTGAAATTTCTTTCTACACAGTGACCTTTTGGGGGTGAATCAATCTATTGCTTTACCATTATTAAAAACAAACTGTCCTTGTTTTTTGGGGGTTTTTTTATTATTTCTTTTTTTTTCCTATTTGGAATAATCGGATGTGTAAATTATGACTCTCTTGGCAAAGACAGAAAGGTTGAAAGGATATTCTCTGTAAAATCTGACAGTTGACCAACACCCGGAAATCATCAGCTGTGATAATAAGAATGATCTGTGTAAGTTGTGTACAAGAACTACGTCTAGAAGTATATAAAATATATTTGTTAATAAGTTTTGTGAAATGTAAGGTGTGTATAAAAACTAAGGCTAGAATACTATAAAATATATTTGTTAACAGGTGCTGTGAAGTGTAAGGTGTGTATAAAAACTAAGGCTGGAACTATTCAAAATATTCTTGTAGGCAGGTGGTTTAACCTGTAACAAAAGAAAGTGCAAAATATTTTCCACAACACCCAAGAATAGAAGAACATATTACCTGGAATAAATGACAACCGGCTTGGTAGTGAATCAGCCCCTCCATCTGTCCTTCTCTGATCGGTATGGACCCTCTGTCTCCGTAAGCCTAGTGAGGACGGAATATATAAGAATACTTAACATAAGACGTCTGCATTGATAATGGGGATTACTTTTATTATAAAAACATTGTAAGATATCGTTAGGCTGAATAAATGTCCCTAAATATGAATAAGAATAACTTTTTTAAGTTTAGTAAAAATAAATTTCAAAAGCAAAATGAAAAGCTAATTACTTTAAAATAAAGCATAAAAATAGACAATGCGAAAATTATTCAGTACTTTTAAGCCATGAAAAAAAAGGTAGTGATCTCCCCTAAACGTTCTTATATATCTATAATATAAGCCAGTAGGTAGTGTGTCATTCCGTGAATCATGGGTATAGCCACTTGTTTCATTAAAGCTGGAAGAATGTGGTAGTTTTTTCATATAAATCTCATTTTTAGATGTTGCCCATCAATTAACTCTAATCGCTAGGGTACTATTTAACAATACAAAACTTAACAAATAGCGCGTTAAATAGAGGACAAAAATTACCATTGTCTTATTACAATTAAAGAATTGGGGTCTATAATGTACTGCCTTTACTTTTTTTTGTTGTATGAACAATTCCTATCCTTTCACATTCGTCAACAAAAGAACATTAAGAAAAGATTATGTACATGAACACCATTAAAACGCATTAAAGTTGTGAATAATAACCTACAAAAGCATATTATTAGTTTAAACTAAACAGATTAAACACTGCATTAAAAATACACATTGCTTTCATAAAATGGTGTGTATAATGTACAGGTTTGTATCGTGATGTTAAATGCATTGATATACCATACAATTATAACATGGTATTCCTCTGAAAACTTACAAACATTCAAAAATATATACAAAAAAATCCAAATGAACTTACAACTTCTGTTGGCATAGTCCTTAACGATGTTAAAAATACGAGAATTGATGTTACGATATTTTGTTCTTGGTGGTTCTACTGGATGTCCGCCAAACCGCTGACCGATGACCATTTTGTGAAAACCGTGCTCGCGTTTGAGAATATTGATGAAGCGCCAGATATTAGGATGGTCAGCATCAACTGCAGCTTGCAATTTACGGTGCCAACTCTCGACGCTGTTGTTGACGCGACATCGTGGGTGCCACGACGGTCAACTCAAAAGGAAACCGCAAAAGACAAACCGGCGGACATCAAACGCAAGTCCTATGAGCAGCGGCAACACATTTAGTGTGTAACAAATTTCACACAAGTCCACTCCCCACACATGGTGCATTCCAAAACTAGAATGATATGTACTTCAAAAGTTAACCGACTGGACATAAAAAGACTATATAAACAGAGGCACCACATTTAAGACTTACATTTTCGTCATTCGCTTTTAAAATCCACTCCTCCACAATAAATCAAGTGAAAAAAGCCCACATAAGCAGCGACATTATCAATCTCCTATAGATATAAATAATCTTAAGTTGACCGTGGGGAGGGGGGTATTGTCCTGCTGCTGTTTTTTGGGGTAAACGGAAAAAAAGTTACAGGAAAAAAACACAGAAAAAAGTCACAAAAATCTCTTCAGAAATATTTTGATTTTTTTGTTGAAAATTATAAATTTTCGTATGCTTATTGTTGTGGGTTGTATTTTTTGATAGCATATGTTATTTAAAGACGTTAAAAGCATTATGATTTATAACAATTGTAAGTAAAATACTCTAAGATAACTTACACAACAATCTCAACTTCTGTTACGTATTTAGTTAAATACGTGCTAGAAAAGTTAATTATAAAAGAAATTTAGGCACATTATTGTGTTTTGCATATGTTTAGTCGTAGGCTATTCTCTGGTCGGTTTCTCCTCAGTCGGCCTTGTCCGTCCTTATTGTGTGTTGTTGGCGTTTTGTGTCAATGTCAGCCTTTGAACCTTGTCGGCTTTCTGTTTTGATCATATGCTTTGTTATGTAATAAGCCTGATAAAGGTGGGCAGTAAAGGTGTGCACAATGAGAGGGCAGCAAGTCAGATGAACTTACCATTTCACGGTAATTTAATGTTGGTATTTTTAAAAAAACACGATGACTACCGAGGACGTTGGAACATTCTATTAAATGCAATTAATATTATGTTTAACATAATTACAATCTACATACTTCATACTAAATATTTTTAGATGAATTATAAAAATTACCATGCGTATACAACCTACACACATTACATTACATTTAATTAATCCTAAGTTAATTTGCACTCTCTGAATATATAATTCATAAGTATTAACAAATTCCATGCAAATATATATTTGTGACTATTTTTCCTGTGACTTTTTTTCTGTGTTTTTTTTCCTGTGTTTTTTTTTCCTGTGACTTTTTTTCCTACAATCAAAAATTGATGCGTTTCTTATATGGGTAAGGATTTTTATGTTAAATTTAATGATGTCCACATGAACTGTAGACACCCCCCTCTCCCCTAACCAGTCCATAAAAGTCTATGACCCATAATCTATGCTCAGGACTATAGGAGTTTAAAAAATGTCTGTGTAATCTGCAAAATGGTTAATTATTAGGCTAACAGGGTAAAGCAGGGCACTAAGACTTGTGACTTTTTTTCCTGTGACTTTTTTTCCTGTGACTTTTTTTCTGTGTTTTTTTTTTTCCTTTTTTTCTGTGACTTTTGTTTCCTACAATCATTCCCGGGGGTGGGGGGTAATTGACGGGGGGGGGGGGGGGGTAATTGACAGGGGGTGTAATGTCCTGTTCCCGTGTTATGTAGAGTGGTGTGTGTGGTGAGGTATTGTGTTGATCGAGGGGTTAGCTGGTGTTATGTAGTTTGCAGGTTGGGCAGGGGCTGATTAAGCTTGAGCGGAGCCCCCAGCTGAATTTTTTTGGCGGCCCCTATAGTAGTGAAGTGGTGGGTGATGAAGTGGGGGTGGGGGGGTGGGTGGAGGGTGGATGGTGAATTGGTGGGTGGTGAAGTGGTGGGTGGTCCTCCACCACGGTGAATCTTTTTAAATGTACCAACTTGTGAACAGAGCAAAACTAAACAGAAACGCAAATACAAACTCTAACACAATGCAACACAAACACAAAAGAAAACACAAACACAACACAAACACAAACACAAAAGAAAACGCAAACAAAAACAAAAACAGTGGAAACACAAAACAATGGAAACACAAATGCAAACGCAAACACAAAAAACACAAACCAAAACACAAACGCAACACGCTAAAACTAACACAAAAGAAAAAACAAACGCAAACACAAACACAAAAGAAAACACAAACACAATGCTAACACAAATGCAAATGGAAAAAATACAAACGAAAACGCAAACAAAAACAAAAACAATGCAAACACAAAACAATGGAAACACAAATGCAAACACAAACACAAAAAACACAAACAAAAACACAAACGCAACACGCTAAAACTTACACAAAAGAAAAAACAAACGCAAACACAAAAGTAAACACAAACACAATGCTAACACAAATGCAAACGGAAAAAATACAAACGAAAACGCTAACAAAAACGCTAACCGTTACGCTAACGCAACACACATAACATAAACACAACATAAATGCAAACATAAACGCATAGTGCTCACAGTATAGCCCGGTGCGCCAAATCGCACACTGCCGAGACGCCGGCGGAACCGCCAGATTCAACTTAGTAAATACCCAACATATCCATAAAATAAACGAAAGGCAGTATTGAAAATATTCGTGTTTTACCTACCATATTGTACTATCAGTCCATGCTAATTATATTATTCCAATAATAATGCCCTCTTCGCACGTTTAAGTCATTTTGTAAAAACAAATTGAAGCTTGTGATGCAAACATTAAAATTTTTGTTTTTATAGCAAAGACCAAAAATTGAGCAGTAATTATGCCCTCCGCCCCCCCCCCCCCCCCCCCCCCCGAAGAGATGCCTGATGCCTGGAAGAAACTCTGGATGGGATTACAACTACTACATTTATTTATATTACTAAATACAAAATAGAGTTATCTATATGTTATGTAATAAAATGTTTACTTACTTATGTAGTAAATTAGAATATATAGGAAAATTGGAATTAAAAACCAAATTCCCATAGAATTTAATAACGTCACAATTTTTTCAAACAATTTTATTTTGCAGGCGTCTTAATACTTGTGAGGACCTACAACATGTTGAATATTTACTATTCTTTATTAGCGGGCCTGCTAGCATGTAAGTCTCTGTAATTCTAATTCTATATCGGTTAATTAATTTAAATGTAGAATATAACTTATATAACTATATATAATCAACACACACATTCAACACACCACCCCGCTCCACACCCCAAAACACCCTTATATATATATATATATATATATATATATATATATATATATATATATATATATATATATATATATATATATATATATATATATACAAAACCTTAAATCGATTAGCCTCTGTAGCTGTGGACAACTATACTCTACAAGACTGTCGCACTAGTCACATCGACCTCATTATTTATGTTCCATACATGGACCAAATGTACAAGACAAGAACTAAATGGGTTGTGTCCAATTTTTTTCCTACACCACCAGACGACAAAATGAACACAAGAGTCGCTGTATTTACACACCAGCCAGACGACAAGTCTCCTGTAGAACTTGTCGGCTTTCACAGCTATCAAAACCCATCAGACCTGGAGAGTAAGATTGACAATATCCAGGGCTTTAGTGAAACGGGTGGGTCTAATTTACACTTGTTTCACACAGCCTTGATTGAGTACTTCGACAAACATCAATCTAAGAACAAATCTGTTTCTAAAGTGATTATCAATTTTAATGGGACCAACGGAGAAAAAAAGACTTTTCCAGAAAACGAAGCAGTATTTTATTTTTATATTGAGTTCGATCCGGAAGATTACTTATCGGAATTTTTCTGGACAGACACGACGTTTCGTATTTCACGGGGTAATGAAGTTGTAAACTACAACATAATATCAATCTCTCTGTGTGGTCAGTGCAGTCCAGGGTGGGCTCATTTCAAAAGTAAGGCGTATTCAGGCATCCACTCCTGCTATAAGCTAGAAGTATCCCCGTCGCTATTGAGTTATGGTGACGCTTACGTTCAATGTATAGATGTTAAAGTAAAAGCTAAACTCGTTGCTCTAGAAACATCAGAAGAGATTGAATTTCTACAAAAAAATATACCGAGACTTATTTTAGAAAACCCAGAGCATTTGAACCTCACGTCTGCTTTGATTCACATCGGGCTATGTGAATACTCGTTTCGAAAGATAAGAGACAAAACACAAAGTGGCCAAAATTTTACAGCTGGAGTACACTCACACAAAATGTCTTGTGCTTTATGGAAGATCGATGTCGATAAATCTTCTTCTATTGAACAGCAGAATGTTTCTTGGGTTCTTGTGGATCATAATTTAAAAATAACAAATCTTTATCTGTGTGAGTTAGAGAGCAAGCACAATGTAACTATCAATCACCATGGGCATACAAGCAAAGTGCTTCCGTTGAATCCTAACAGTCTGTCTTCACAACGTGAAGATACTTTTGGTTTGTTTAGATGTAGTCAAGTTAAAAATGAAATAAGCTACCTGATACCTTACTCGAATGCGTGTGATAACATCGCCCAGTGTCCGAACAACAGAGATGAGCGCATGTGTTCACCATTACTGAAAGACATTTGTAAAATTGGGTTTCGTTGCCGGAATAGCGGTAAGTGTGTTTTAGAGAGTGTACGGTGTGACGGTATCTCGGATTGTCCAGACAACAGCGACGAGGAGAACTGTAGCGGCTGTATGGAGACCACTTGCACTGATGGAACTTGTCTGCCTAACTTGTGGTTCTATAACCACACGCACTACACAAATTTATATTCGAGACAGGAGAAAATGTTCCAGTGTAATATTCATCAACTGTTGGAACAAGAGTTTACAGACTGTAAGGACGATGTATGCTTTTCAGTAAATGACAAGAGAAAGGTGATTCAAAAGTGCAAAGTAAGAAAAGAAAGGTACATTGATGTAAGCAAAGACTTATTATCAAAGAAATGGGCCCCTCGATGCATTTATCAAAGAAGTCGTTACACACGTAAAACATTGGGCTGCACAGATTTATCTCATTTAGAAGGTTGTTGGGATTTTGTTTGCATGGAAGGCCTGTACAAATGCCCGTCGTCTTACTGTATACCGATCTTTTTATTACATGATGAATACTCGGATTGCCCCTATGGGGAAGATGAAAGCAACACTTTAGAAGAGACACTTGGAGACCCAGAACTATTTCGGAAGTGTGCTGAAAATAGAAACAAGTGCGTCATTCATTTGTCAAACATTTGTGATGGCCATCCGCAGTGCCCTAACGGCGATGATGAAAGGGTTTGTTTTAAATCTTGCCCATCTGGTTTTACCTGTAAACATGGAGTTTCAGAAGTTACCGACCAACATCAAATTAACTTGACTAACCTGTTTCGAACACTAGACCCTGACACCAAAGTCCTGTACCTTTCAGGCATGAACTTATCACAGGTGTACCTACCAAATCACGTGACTTTTAGTCAGCTGTTAGAGATTTATTTGTCTCAGTGTAGTCTAAGTGATGAAATGCTACACAAAATGATTCTTAGTCTGGGCAGCAGTCTTCACATAGTCTATCTCCTTGATCTTAGTTATAATCAAATTAACCTTGTCAATAGCCCTGCGTTTTTTCTGATGTTTAAAAATTTACACATTTTGAATATATCTTTCACTAATATTTATTCTTTTCACATACCAAAAAAGTTATTGCCTAATTTAGTTTCTCTTGATCTCTCGTCCACTAAACTTAAATCTCTCCGAATATCGGGTTCTCGTTACGTCACGTTTATCCACATAAATTTAAGTGTCACTGACATCGACACTATGTCATGGCTGGACGACAAACTGACAATTGGAACTCTAGACATACGACACACACAAATAAAATTTGATTACAAAACATTTCTAGTTTTAAAAAACGTAACCATCAACTTCGCAATTTTCGCTGATAACTTTAAACTGTGTTGCGTTTTGTTTAGCGGGCCTGGTATTCCATCCCATACTTGCCATGCACCGAACGATGCTGTTGCTTCTTGTAGCGACCTGCTCGGTGACATTGTCAAACGAGGGCTGTTGTCCAGCGTAGCTTTATGTGGCTTTCTGGGAAATATTGTCACCATTTTATTTAGATTTGTATATGAAAAGGATAAGTTAAAACGAAGTAACATTTTATTTATAACAAACCTGAGTATCTCAGATTTTCTGATGAGTGTTTATCTGGCGATCATTGCCGGAAGTGACGTATACTACCGTGACAACTACGTGTTACATGAGGAGCAATGGAGGGGTAGTCTCCTGTGTACGTTCTCGGGGTTTCTCGCTACACTCTCGTACGAGACCTCCACCTTGTTTGTTTTGCTCATCACATTAGATCGGTACCTTCTCTTCAGAAAGCCGCTTGACCCTATAAAAATACCATTTAATGGTTTAATGGCACTTGTTGTTGCAGCCTGGATGGTTGGTCTTGTGTTAGCCTTGATTCCAGTCATAAAACATGACTGGCAGATTTACTCGTCAAATGGAATGTGTTTAGGCCTGCCAATCAACATGAAACAAGACAACGCCTGGGTCTTTTCATTTTCTGTTTTTGTTGTGCTGAGTTTTATTCTGGTTTTGTTCATTACAGTTGGACAGATCATGATCTTTAGATCTATTTCCTTGTCAAGAAACTCCATCATCAATTCTTCACTACAGCGTAAACGTGAGATTACAGTGGCCCAAAATTTGTCCTTGGTTGTCATGTCCAGTGTCCTCTGCTGGTTCCCTGTGTGTGTCATGGGTCTGATGTCCGCGACCGGACACATGTTTAGTCCGGACACTTTGGGCTGGTTGGTAGTTCTTGTCCTTCCCCTTAACTCTGCCCTCAACCCCATTCTATACACGCTGCCTGCTCTACAGAAGAGGTGGGCTGATTTCAAGAAACCAGCTCGTACAATGACAGAGCTCAGTGAAGCCACCAGGCCGGGGCGGGGATTGCTACCCGTCACCGATTGACACCGAGGCGAAAAATTCACAAAATGTATGTATCAAAACATAGTTTTATCCAGTTAAAATAGAATAAAGTGAGTGATCTCCCATAAACTTTCTCGAATATTCTTATATTAAACAACAGGAATGGCAACTCGGGATATAGACATAATTTTTAATCCATTTTAAATACTTAAAATTTTTAAAATAGAATAAAATCTCGTAGAAAAAAAGAATTGTACACCAAGTGAGCGCCAGATAAAATGTGTATAAGACTCCTTTCATATGACGTCACGTCCGTTCGTGAATGTAAACACCCGCCATCTCGGTGTACAGATCTACATTCAAAATGGTGATCTGTGCGGTGAAAGGTTGTGATACTCGAAGTGGCAGATCTAAAGGGATTCCTTTATTTCGACTGACAAGGGTTATATTAAACAAAGATGATAGAGATCAACAGTTAACAGAACGCAGACGCCGTCAATTTTTAGCCAATATTTATCGCAGCGGTGTGAGTGAAGCAGCGGCGAATCTGTTCACGACACTTTGTTTCAGGTAAGGACAGTAGAATAATAAACTTTAGTTTAATTATAAAAGATAACTATTAATAAAACAAATATGCTCGACCTTCACAAATACTAATAGTAAAAGTCAAAAGTAATAATAAGAATAATAAGATTTAATAGTAGGCCTAATAATAGAGTTTTAACGTCTAGATCTAGAATCTAGCTCTAAACATAGGGTAAACAAAATTCGGACCACATATCTAGATTCTAGATTTAGGGTGACTGGCTCCGCTGGGTAGACATAGAATCTAGAATCTACTTATTTACTTAAATTTAATTACAAAATTTAGATCTACATTCGATTCAAAGTACAGCCATAATAAATCAAAAGTAGTCATAATAGGCCTAATAAAGCATTTAATTGTCTCTAAGATCTAAAATCTAGCTCTATAATCTAATGGTTTTTTTAGCAAACGAAATTTTCTGAAATTGAAATAGATTATATGACTAGACTTAGATCTAGAATCTGCTACATAAATTAAATTTTTTAAAGTTTATACAAGCATGTAGTTGATATTATTGTAGTAGAAGGCTTTAATAAATTACTAAGGCCTACCTAGTTTGTGTCTTTTTACAGCAATATGTATCTGATACTGGACTGAGTTTAATTAAATTCAAAAGCATATCTAGTAATTAGTCTACTAAGTTTATGTAGCCTAGTAGTAGAATCTAGATCATACCAGCCAACAACAAATAACCACATTATTATTATTTGGTTAATGATTGGGCTAATTTTTTTTTAAAATCCACTGTTTATAAAAGAAACAAATCAAGCTAGAAACATTATAAGTGAGATGGTTTAGAATAATAATAATGGACCCAGTCTACAATTGATACAATTGCAGGTCTACATAGGGCCTACAGTCTAGTAGTTTACAGTAGGCACCTAGTGTATAGCTAGTATACTAGTGTGTAGCTGTCCAGAGTTAAGATTGTTGGATTAAAAAGGGATGGTACTAACTTGGCATAATCTGCCTTAATGCTTTCCCCTGATAAGCCATGTGTGCTATAAATGACATAACATGACATCGAGGTGAGAAATGTTGAGGGGAGGGCAGTGAGACTTTCCCCTTTGTTCTCCCTGCTGGGCCCTGAGGGTCAAAATTATATAAGAGATACTATCTCTGTGGGGCTGGGTATCACGGAGGTGAGAAATTTTCAGGGGAGGGCAGTGGTACTTACTCCTCTTCGGTTTTATTGTGGGCTAGAAAAAGGTGAAGCTGGCCATTATGAGGGTTGAACATCAGTATTAATGTGTCTGATCACTTCCCTGCTGGATTTTAAGGGTCTTAAATTGTATAACATGCTACCCAGATTGGCTGAGATCTAAGAACAGCAGTGGTTATTACCCATGAATTATATTAGCCGTTGTAGTGTGGGTTTTGTAGGAGTTAAGTGGTCTCACGTTTGCTACAGTAGTGTGTTTGTACTAGATCTATTGCTACTAAATCTTGTACTTAACAGAGAATCTAGAATCTACATTAACCAGATCTAGATAACCTATAATATATTACTGCATTTGATCAGATTCGTCTACTTAAACTCTAAACGCAAACAGTATTACTAAAAGTATTTTTATTTAGAAATTTCGGCCACATATTTATATTATCCACGAAACTGTCAATAACAGTATAAGGATCTTCAATTCCTAAGAGTTCAAGTTTTTAATGTATTTTTACTTTTCCACGGGTGCGGTTCTTTACATACAGTGAACGCGTTTAGCGCTGGTGAACAGCTGATTGTGTTTACGTCTGGTGTACACCACCGTGGCGGCGGACGTAGGAATCACGTGATTTAGGTCACGTGTTTGCAAGGCCTATACATTCGAGCAATGCCTAAAGTGCGGCTAATGTCAGTTCGCGCATCGGCCGACTCGCTTCGGCCGTAGTAGCACCAGAGGCGCATACAAGTTTTCCGGCTAGGGGTAGCGGCGAGTGGAGAAAAAGGTGCCATACATAAAGGCCTATATATATATATATATATATATATATATATATATATATATATATATATATATATATATATATATATATATATATATATATATATATATATATATATATATATATATATAATGTATATATATAATGTATATATAATGTATATATATATATATATATATATATAATGTATATATATATAATGTATATATATATATATATATATATATATATATATATATATATATATATATATATATATATATATATATATATATATATATATATATATATATATATATATATATATATATATATATATATATATATATATATATATATATATATATATATATATATATATATATATATATATATATATATATATATATATATATATATATATATATATATATATATATATATATATATATATATATATATACATACATATATATAAACTAGCCGTCCCGGTCAGGCCTTGCACTAGCATCTCTGAAAAACGTATCTGTAATGGACCACAACTTGTATGTTTAGTAATCAGCATTTACCCGGCATTTCCCACCCTAACCACAGCCAATCAAAACACACAAAAAACGCAAACATAACACTAACACAAAACAAACACAAACGAAAACACAAAAACAAACACAAACCCAAACACAAACACAAAGAAAACACAACGCAAAGAAAAAAGCAAACGAAAACAAACCCAAATCCAAACACAAACGCAAACCCAAACTCAAACACAAAGAAAATACAAACGCAAATATAAACTCAAAGTGTCCAAGTCTAGCCCGGGGCGCCAAATCGCACCATGACGACGTGCGGCGTAACCGCCTGATTCAACTTAGTAAATGACTATAGTACCCAACTTATTCATAGTCTTTTGAACTCACTTGCGAACACGGGAAGGCCCGGGTCGCCAAATAGCACCCTGTCGGGGTGCCGGAGGACGCCCGGATTTGATTAACTTATAGACTATAGTAACCTTTCTTATCCATAGTCTATCGCACTGTTTAAAACGAAATTATTCAACATAGCGCTCACATGATAGCCCAGGGCGCCAAATCGAACCGTGCAGGGGCGCCGGCGGACGTGCCTGTTTCAATTTAGAGAACAAAATTATAATACTCCAAGCTTATCCGTTTTTGGAAAGAAATAAACATATAGGATTTGTAGGACCTGACTTATTAAATGTTATTGATTTTAAAAAATAATTAGTAAACAGTATGTTCAGTGTATAGAATAAATAAAAGGCAGTATTAAAAATACCAACGACATTGCACTTAATCAATCCCCGCTAATTATGTAATTATTTTTTTTCCTAACGCCAAAACAAAGTAATAAAAAGTAAATTCTTTAACCCCCGATTTAATGTTTTTTTTTAAAGGGAAGTAATTGTGTTTTCCAAATCAAGGGACGTTATGAGAACTAAAGGACAAAATGCAAATACATTTCAGACAAAATTTTAGAAATTTTATAAACGTTGATACACTTTTTTTTTAATTTTATGTAATGTTCATAATTGAAAATTATTATTCTAAGTAGGCTTACATAAAAATGAAAATTGTTTTTAAAGACTTTCAATAGTAATTTTTTAACTCATAAATTTAGACCGTGAGCGCTTTAATAATCTTGAATCCATCGAGTATCTTTTTTTTTAGTTTTTTTGTTATATTCCTTTGTAATCCTCGATTACAAACATTTTACAAACAAACATACAGAATTGAACTTTATATATTAGATATATATTAGCAGTGCGTCGTTGCAAAGAACAAAACACAACACAATACATTTTATCACACAGAACAAATAAACAGGGAGTGATATCCCATAAACTTTCTCGAACATCTATAATATAACGCTGGTGGTAGTGTGTCAGTCAGTCCTCTCTAATAATTTTGGAACCATAAAAGTAAACATCGCACCTTGCAGTGCTTTTGCATTGCATCGTATTGTCTTAATATAATCATTATAGAAGAGTTTGTTTAAATAACAACTACATTTTTTGTATAGTAGACACTGTTTTTACTCTTTTGCATAACGTGAATAAAATATTAAATAATAAACGCATATTGCTAAAATATATTAAACGAATCAATGTCAAATACTATTTTCATTTAGATTCCTTAAAAAATTGGATACATTTTAATAACAGTATGGTTGAAAAACTAATTAAAACTGAAAAATGTTAAGATTATTTATATTATTTTCTAATTAGTCTCTGATCTATCAAAATCACTATTTCTTGTTTTTGTTTTTTTTTTTTTGTTTTATTAAAACGGATGGTGAAATTAGACTTTTAGAGAATGCTGGAAGGCTCTCTCTGGGCGTGGACGCGTTATAGTTTTTTTTGCGTTTGTGTTTGCCTTGTGTTTGTGTTGTGTTTGTGTCGTGTTTGTGTCGTGTTGTGTTGTGTTTCTGTTGTGTTTGTATTACGTATTTGTCATGTTTGTGTTGTGTTTGCGTGGTGATTGTGTTGTGTTGGTGTTGTGTCTGTGCTGTGTTTGTGTTGTATTTGTGTTGTGTTGGTGTTTATTTTTTTTTCCGTTCCCAAGTTGGTACATTTAAAAAAGATTAACCGTGGCGGAGCACGGGTATGCAGCTAGTCTATAATATAACGCTGCAGGTAGTGTGTCAGTCCTTCCTTCCGTCATCGCTATAGATTTTGGAACCATAAAAGTAACACATCACATGTCGTGCTTTTACTTGCATCGCAATGTATTATTGTAAACAAAAAGTAGGGGTTTGTTTATATAACGATAAATAAATTTATTTTATAATAGCCTCTGTTTTTTACTCTTTCGCATAACGTAAAGAAAATATTAAATACACGCAAATCACTAAAACATATTAAACGGATCAATGTCAAATATAATTTTTGTTTAGATTCCTAGAAAAAGTGGATATATTTTAATAATAATAGGGTCGAAAAAACGAATTAATTATACTGTTTTGTAATTTTGCCAAGTGAGGTAATTTAAAAATAAATTGAACTCACACTAATAGAAAATGTGAATGCAAAATCTCTAGCAGGGATATATTGTTGGAATAATATAATTAGCAAAATGTGAATGCGAATTCTGTAGACGTTTAAGAGGACATTATTGTTGAAATATTATAATTATCATGGATTGATAACAGGCTATCTTTTATTTTTTATTATTCACTGAACGTACTGTTTACTAATTATAATTTTAATCAACTATTCCGCACAATTATACACGTATCATCACGTTCATTAGGTGCGCAAAGGTTTTAGTCATGAAACTTTATTGTAAATTTTTTAAAAATTTAATGTACTGAAAAAATGCATGAATTGATAACGTGCAATATGGTAGGTAAAACACGGACGTTTTAAATACTGTCTTTTATTTATTTTATACACTGAACGTACAGTTACTAATTTTTATTCTATATTTCGGTTTGCGGACAAGCTGGGTTTTTTATAGTCATTCAATGAATCATGCGCGTCTGCCGGCGCTCGGACAGGGTGCGATTGGGCGTCCATGTTTGCATTTAAGTTGTGTTTGTGTTATGAGTGTTGTGTTTGTTTTTTCATTTGTGTTTTTTCCTTGTGATTGCATTGTGTTTGTGTTTTCATTTGTATTTTTATTTGCGTTTGTTTTTTATTTTGTGTTTGTGTGTTGCGTTTGTGTTTTCGTTTGTGTTTGCATTGCATTTGTGTTTTCTTTTGTGTTTGTGTTTGCGTTGTATTTGTGTTTTCTTTTGTGTTTGTGTTGCGGCTTTTTTTCTTTTATGTTTGTGTTTGTGTGTTCTGTTTGTGTTTTCGTTTGTGTTTGCATTGTGTTAGTGTTTTCTTTTGTTTTTGTGTTGTATTTGTGTTGTGTTTAGTTTTGTTCTGTTCCCAAGTTGGTACACTTAAAAAAGATTTACCGTGGTGGAGCACGGATATGCAGCTAGTTCTTATATAACACTACGGAGATGGCAACTCGAGATATAGACACTATTTTTATCCATTTTTAAATACTTAAACTTTTTAAAATAGAATAGAATCTCGTAGAAAAAAGAATTGCGCACCAAGTGAACGCCAAACAAAACGTGTATAATAGTGCGGAATATTATTAGTTCTTTATAAATTCACATGTGTTTTTGAGAAATCGGAAATTTAGTAAATTACTACTCCCGGTCAATGGAAATTACTCTAAATTTGACAGAAGACAGAGAATTAGATTTTTCACTTACGTGTGAAATTTCATTTATCTATCTGAAACAGTGCACAAGTTATAGGCTTTTGAAAAATTGAAAGTAGATTAAGTTCCACTTCCGGTTATCGGAAATCCCTAAAAAGTTGATACAGAACTACAAGTTTTATATAAATTTCATCAACCTAGCTGTAACGGTACTCAATTTAACGTGTTCATAGACACATATACACACACTCAGACATACGGACATAATTGCTAAACCCAGTTTTTCTGACTCAATTACGCATAAAACGCCAAAATTTTGATAAATCAGGATTTATAATTTTTGCCCGATTAAAATAAGTGATGTGATGAAGGACTGATGTGTAAAACGGTGAAAACTCAAAATTTCATGTGATTTTTGTGCACAATTACAATACTTTCTCTATAGGCCTACTCTGTATACGAGAAAGTAAAAAACAACTACACAAAATATACACACAATACAACCAAAAACAATAAATGAAATACAATCTGTTTTATAATCCTTGTAAAAAAAAACATTGACTTAATTGGTTATTAATTAAGGCAACCAATCTACAGTAGGGGAAATAATCACTCTCCTAAGATAGATATGTATAGGTCTACACATTTAATTGTAATCGTCAAATTCAACAAGATCAATAATTACGTTTTTATTTAATATAGTAGTTTATTACTACTTGTTCTTACAAAAATATTGTCTACAATCAGAGTTAAATATATTTTTATCCTAAATGCTAAAACGTTACAACATAAAGAACGTTTGTGAAAGCGTAGTTGGTATAAAGGCGCACTTTTCACTTTAACATGACATTTTATGTAGTGGGTTGTGCATTCTGAATTGCCTACATTATAATTATCTTATTACCAAATTATTGGTCTTGCATCGCAGATCTTTACATATTCTTAATTAATTAGCTACTGCTTTTGTGTTCTTTAAATGCTATTTTTAAACATGATAAGATCACTGTATTGCTCATACACCTCTTGACTGTAATTCCAGAAACAATATTTCTGCTTCTGCCCCCCCCCCCCTCCCCGAAGAAAGTCTACCGCCCCCCCCCCCCCCCCCCGAACGAAATGGAATTTATATAGAAAATATACACTTTTAACAGTGTATTTAATTATTCTCCGAAAAAGGCGAATTGCGTACGTTACTGAGTAGCAGGGCCACCATAGTTTGAGAAAACTGCTCTTCTATATTTACTTACTTTTCCTTTGATCAGAAACCTTGTTTATTACAAGATGTGTTTAAATTCAAATTTTAAACTTCATGTAGGCCCTACACGATTATTTAGAATTCAAGGCAAATCATTATTTGTAGTGTGCAAAATGTGGGATTAAGCAGTGGCGTAGCGAGGTCGGTTGTCACCCGGTGCGGCACTTAATGGCGTCACCCCCAGAGGCGTAGCGACCCTTCCCGGCGCCCAGGGACAAACTTTCAATTTGCAACCCCCCCCCCCTCAAACCTTCGATTTGC